>NC_065524.1:39452782-39470667 GCF_006386435.1 Epinephelus moara | reverse complement strand
TGGTCCACTGATGGACCCTGATGAGGACTGTTGGTCCACTGATGGACCCTGATGAGGACTGATGGTCCACTAGGAACAGTCTTAGTCGGGGGTGCAGCCCTACACGAATCAATCTTACCTTAAGTTTCTCCTGAACAACAAGATTAAATTTGTTGGTTTTCGACCATGTCACAGCTGCGAAGTCACATACGTTTAAGGAAACACGAGACGACACAACATCAAGTGGTACCGTCTTTAAACCAGTTAACATACAGCTGCTCTACAGAGTATCCACACTGGTGACAGATGGGCCTCAAACATGTTTTTAATGAAGTGAATAACACAAAGATGTCCGGGCCATGTGAAGGGAGAGACATGAGGTAAACAGGAAGTTACTTATTGTTTATTCTGCTGGCTTATCAGCAGGAAGGTTTCGAGGTACTTTGAGTAGTTTCCTCCACCATCGTTAATAATAATTTAACGTCAAAACTGAGTTCCTGGCTGAGTTAAATGTGAACACAGACATGACACGCGTGTGTTTAGACTCAGTGACACACACACTGATGTAAGTGTTGGAGCTCTCACCCCTTCAGCAGCAGACTGAACACCTCGTCCTCCTCCTCGGTAGCTCTTTGTCTCTGTCGGTCTCCCAGCATCCGCACACTGGCCCAGCTCACCACTCCCTCCTCTTCCTCCTCCTCCTCTTCCTCATCCTCCTCCTCCTCCCCATCTTCCTCCACCTTCCCCACACCTGTCCGGGGTTTTGGCGAAGCCTCGGCGGGGCTGAAGCTGGAGTTTCCCAAGACACTGCGGTTACTCCCAAAGGCCGAGTCCGCCTCCTCGGCTGCCTCGGCCTCCGCCCGCATCACCTACACAACAGTAACCAATATTTATCCAACATGAACGTGAAGACGTTCCAGATGAGGTGAACGACTTAAATCAGGTGTGATGTAATCACCTCGTCCAGGTCGGTCTCCCTGTAGCACCGCAGTGGAACGGCGTCAAGATCCGTCTCAGAGTATTTGATGGTTCGGCGGATGATGCCCGTCTTGGGGGTGGAGCCACGGAAGTCAGGGGTTACCAGCTCCACCTCAATCTGCCGCACCTCGTGATGTGACAACTTTGGACCCTCGTTGTCCCGCCCCCTCCTCTGGTTGGCTGGTTTCAGATGGAGGGAGGAGGGAGGGGTAGGGCTGGGAGAGCCGCTGGTAGGAGGCGTCGTGGACGGAACGTCTGCAGGAGAAAACAGGTGTGTTGATTTCTATGTTTCATGTCTGAAGTCTGAAATATAAAAACCCAGTCACCAGAACTAATGCTGGCATCGTATGTTTCTGGAAACCACAGACAGGTTACATCTGTACGTTATTATGTAGTAGATACACTGAAACTTTGTGTGTCAACAACTCTGTGGTTCACGTGTGGTTATGTTTAGGCACAAAAACCACTGGGTTATGGTAAGGTGAAGATCGCATTTTGTCTTAAAATACCCAGTTTTGGGGGCACGATCTTCGCTGGAAATGCAGCAATGTGTCGGTAAAAACAATTTCTTTTCAGGGCGTTATCCACTCCAAAAAGCTATGGGTTGCTACATGCATGTTTGTTGCAAAAATAAAAGCTTGTAAAACAGCAAGAAATTGCTAAAAACCTCACACATTTGATGGTGAAAAAGCTGCTTACACCCATAGCTGGTGCATAAAAGCTGCTTGCAAAACAGTGATGGACCATAGACACTTGTAAAACAGTGACAGACTGATAAAAAACACCCGTGTTTGGACCCTAAAAAGCCACTTGTTTTTCAAATACAGTATATCTTGGAAGGAACATCCAGCCAAGAAGCGGAGCAGAGATACAGCTGTATGCAGATGATACAGTTACGTATATTTAAGAAAAAACAAATTTATGTTTAAACAAATCTATATTTAAACCATGCACATTCCGAACAAGAGCCAATCTATATCACCTGATATTAGCATCATCATTGCTGCATATATCTGCAGATAAGCAGCAGTTAATGTCAGAAGAGAAATGTTTGAGATCTTTTAGAAACAGTGTCTCCATTACAGAGTTTGTCCACCAGAGAGCGATGGCAGGATTTTTTTACACTGTAAAATGTTTACACTTACCAATTGCTACCTTTGATAACCAAATTTATGGGATTCCTAAAAATTTGTTTGTTTGTAATTCTTTATTTAAATCAACTGATGGGAAGCTTTTCGTTTTATATTATTTTTACACTCCAATTAGTTATTAAACAAACAGTAGTTCTTAATGTATTCTGTTATATTTTGGACTTGTCTAATAATCTTCAACAATCTGAGCTCCAGACTAGAGGCTGACATTTTTTTGGGAGTCCCACGGGTCACGTGATTCCCATGGGATTCCCACGGGATGGGAATCAGTTTCACTATTCTTCACGTGATTGGGACAGGATGGGGAAAAAAGTCAACGGGAGCGGGCGGAACTGGGAATCATAATTAGGCTGTCGCATATGCGATAAGTCGGTTAATTGCACGGTAACTTTTCCTGTTTGTTTTCCTCGTCTCTCTCCACCAAAGAGACTGGACGACAAGAGCGTTCACTGCCGTGCATCGTCTGGCAGCCAGGTGAGTTGGTTAATTAGCGTAATGAACGAGGGAAAGCTCTTGTCATCGAGTGTCTTTGTCTCTGTGGGGGAGGCGGGGCTATGGGCCACACACACACACACACACACACACACACACACGCACACACACACAGTGTAGTCTTCGTGAGGGGGAGACGAGGCAGAGAAGAAAACAGAGTTGAGCGTAAGAGAAAGACAGGGAACCTGTTCCTAAACCAAAAGCCACGGCCCCTGTGTGGGAGTGTTTTGGATTTAAACCAAATGACAGAGGGCAGCCCAGTAATGTGGACGAGCCGGTGTGCCGGGTTTGTTCCAAAACCATCTCAACAAAAAGAGCGAATACGACCAACTTAACTGCACACCTGAGAGTGAGAGACTGACAGTCTGTTTTTTTGTATTTATAAGGTCTTAATTTATTTATTTCGATATTTTTATGTGTTATTTCGGATATTTAAATTTTCTTTTTTGCATTCCTAAATAGTCTTGTTAAATAAATGTTTATTTCTCTTTAAAAGGGTGTACTTGCATCAACGTGCCTTTATTATCATTATAAAAGTTTAAAAAAAGGTCTAAAAACAGCAAAATTACAACAATAAAAACGGTCTTAAAAGCACAATATTACACAATAGTATCGCAATAATTTCTGAAGCAATTAATCGCCCAGCAAAATTTGTTATCGTGACAGGCCTAATCATAATAACAATAGTCAAGTTTTTATAAAGTAGTTGAAACTAGCTCCACCTCCAGCAGCCACAACAGTAACATGCTGCTCTAACACTGATGCTTCAGTATTAATAATCTAATGATGTCATATATAATAATATCAGTCAGAGGAACCAAACACTACTTTAACAACATTTTTCTCTCTTAGAACTGGTTCTTATGACGTGTTGTTTGACCACATCAGAAATCAAATGTGTTTTATTCTGAACAGCTTCAAGGTGGAGTGAATGTTAAAATAATTAGGCAATAAACATCAAAACACAACATTAGATGTCATATTTGGGTTTATATTCAACTAACGCATTGTGTCATCCATGTACTATAGAAATTTTTTTATTTTTTTTTTTAACTAACTGAAACACAACACGGGAGCGAGATGGGACAGGAGTCATTCTTGTGGGATTGGGACGGGACAGATTTTTTTTTTCTTTTTCATGGGATTGGGACGGGATGGGATTATTTTTGTGGGAGTGGGATGGGACAGGACTGAAAATCCACTCCCGTGTCACCCTCTACTCCAGACTACTCTGCTGATTAATGGTTATCTGATCTTTTAAATCAGAAAAAATACTATTGGTTTTGGCCTTAAAAAATTCAGAGCAAACAGACTACAGTGTCTGTGAAAGGTAGGTAATATTAATCATTAGATAGCACTAGATTTAACATGAAAAAAATATATATTTATCCATAAAATGTCCTTAAAATGTTGATGAAATGTCCGCAAAATTTGATTAAATGTCTGAAAAAAAAGTCAATAAAATGTCCAAAAATATATTGACAAAATGTCCACAAAATTGATAACTCAAAAAATGTTGATAAAATGTCTGAATAAAATGTTAACATGTCCAAAAAATGTTGACAAAACGTCAAAAAAATGTTGGTAATATGTCCAAAAAATGTTGATAAAATTGATATGTCTGAAAAATGTTAATTAAATGCCTGAAAAGTATTTTTGAAATGTCAGAAAAAAAACTAGATTTTTATTGTTGTTTTAAAATAAGCAGGAGAAGATGTTTGTTTTTGTATCTGTTCTGGATTATAGTGATGAGGTGACTCTTAAAACACTGACAACAAACAACAAAATTAAATCTGCATGTTGATTATTTTTTCTGCTGAGTTTCTTGCTGTGATGATTGTGGAGCAGTTTTAACTATTTAATCAGTTTGTCTCTCCTTTTGTCTTTTCTTAAAGATAAATTAATAAACTGTTAACTGAAGCTTAAAGTAATGAGGATCATGTGGTTAGTTATACGTAGTAGTGCTACCTTAGATATTCAACACAAGTATGAAACAAGACACAGATATCAGAGTACAATAAGACCTCGAGTCTCCACAGCCAGCAGACATTGATGACTTTGTTTAATTAAAACAAAATCCTGCTTCGCTTGTTTTAAAGTCTGACAAAGATGCTAAATAAAGAACAGGAAGTGAGTAGTGGTAGTAGTGTAGTAATACTTGTGAGCAGCTTTGTGTACAGTAAGACCTGTTCCAGCTGATGTTAAGCTTCAGCTAATTGGCTTAGAAGAAGCTCCTGAAGCTGCTTGTTTACTTCACTGAGTAAAGAAACAACACAAGAGAAAAGACAGAATGGCCCTTTAACCTTTTACTGCCACTACTACTGCTAATAATACCATACTGATACTGCTGCTGTACTCCCAGTGTGAAGGTGTGACACTGTTTGGGAATACAACACTGATGGATTTTTAAAATTACATTTTTCTGTACAGGGAGGAGTGAAGTTATAGAAGTCCAAAAAACACTTATGTCCAACCTGACACTGGTTAGCGAGAGCTCAGAGGGGTTGAAAAGGCTGTTTTAAAGGATAAATGGTTGAAAAGTCCAACTGCCCCCACTCAAAGAGAAATTCGTCCCTCCAGCAAAAAAATAATCAAATTAGACAAAACCTAACCATCTGTAATTCCAGGATCACTGACTTGGATGAACAATCATTGGAACAATATTTACCTTTATAGAAATAGTGTCAAATAGCATCCAGTTTCAAATCAGTTGGCATTAACACAGGTGGATCCTGATGGCAGAGTACTGGAGCTGATTTCATCAGGCTGTGAGGGTACGTCTCACGAAAAATGTTATTGAACAGTCAAAATGTACATCGAAATAAAGTTGGGACTTTACTGATGTGTTTTTACTCTTCTTTTGCTTCTAATTATTCTTTTTCCTATTTTTTTTTTATCGAAATCCAATCAGTTCAACGCTGAGTCCAGGTCAATATTTCTGCCAAATTGGAAGACGTTCCCTCATAGTGTTCTTGAGATATCACATTCACGAGAATGAGACAGACAAGGTCGCAGGGACTTTGACTTTTGACCTATGATCACCAAAACCTGATCAGATCATTGTTGAGTCCAAGTGGACCTTTGTGCCAAATTTGAAGAAATTCCCATGAGGCATTCTTGAGATATTGTGTTTACAAGTCTGGGACGTTCGTATGTACAGATGGACGGACAATCTGAAAACATAATCCCTCCGTGACCACAGCTGTCGCCGGCGCGGAGGCATAAAATACTTTAAAAAATAAATTACCTTTACCTTTACTGCAGCGACTCTCCTCCGTCTGACCTCCGAACAGGAACTCCCACTTGGCACGAGCGATCTTCTGCGACCGCGAGGATGGAGTTGTCGTCGAGCCGCCGTCAGACTGCGTGAGGACGAGAGACAGCGGTGTGATGAAATAATGCTTCTCTGACAGAAATAATCTATAACCAGAAATCACAGCTATCAGTGCTCGTGTGTTTTGGTGTTTGACCTCTTCTGAATTCTAACAAACTAAATCCAACTGATTCTTCAGGTTGTATTAGTGAGAGGTTTGAAGCACATGCACGTTCAGTTTTAAAGCAGAATTAAAATAAATTATAATTGAACTTTTAAAATGTCCGAGCTGCAGAGGACAGTAAAAAATGCAGGGTGACATACACCAATGCTTTTAAAGAATACTTCCCTGCAAAACGACCATTTGTTTTTCAAGTACTACCCACATGTCACCTCGAGTTTGTGAAGAAAAACGTTTTCCTCGCATGACTTAATGCTGAACGAATAATCCAAAAATGATTAGTTGAACAATTAACAACAGCAAAACTAGATCAAAACATCTGGATACAAATTCTCAGAAAACTTGTGCAGAATAATCCAGGTCTCATTTATCCAGTTGGACGTTAAGTACTACACAAACAAACACACTTTCACTGAAATACTACAATTTAAAACACTCCTGCCTAGCCGGGTCTCGGGGGCAGCAGGCTGATCAGAGTTTTCCAGACGTCCCTCTCCTCAGCGATGCTTCCCAGCTCCTCCTGGAGGACCCCGAGGTGTTCCCAGACCAGACGAGATATGTAATCCCTCCAGTGTCTTCTGGGTCTGCCCCGGGGCCTCCTACCAGCTGGACATCCTGGAAACGCCTCTAATAGGAGGCGCCCAGGAGGATCCTGATCAGATGTTGAACCACCTCAACCACCACCCTGTGGGCCCACCACCTGCAGGGATAGGCATCTGAGCCGGGTGAATTGTGTGCCGGGCAGCAGGCAGGGGCGGGGACCTGGGAGTGTGGACCCCTGGTTTCACAGACCGTTTGTAATGAAGTGTTGATGTTTTTAGTGAAGAGTCATGTGTTTGTGAAGTACTGAGCATCCGACTGAATGAGACTTGGATTATTCTTCATGAGTTGTGTGAGAATTTGTAAAGGGATGTTTTAATGTAGTTTAACATGGAGCTCGTTTACTTCAACTGATGAAGAATGTTAGCCTTTTTTGGAGTCCTCGTCCACCATGGAGATTTGAGGAAAAAAATTCCTTCACAAATTCAACATGACACATGAAAAGTATTTCATATAAAAATGATCATTTTGCAGGTGAAGTCGTCCTCTAGAGGCAGGAATATTTCAAAACAACATCAAAAACCATGTAACATCACTTTAAAATCAGAAGTGATACTGATAAAATAACAATCACTACTTTGTCGAGAAAAAAATACAAAGTGATGCATCCAACCACCTGGAAGCTGAAGAGAAAACGGTTTGTTAGCATAAATCAACACATCTGTTAGTCCCAGAAGTGCTGCAAAGGCTCATGGGAGATGTAGTTGTTGAATACTAATTAGATACTCTGATGATGTTGATGATAAAAAAAAACAGAAACTACATCTGCTGGAAAAGAACTTTGGATTTCAGTTATTTATTGTTATTGAAGTAAATGTGACAATAAGTCGTCGACAGAGAACCTCCCCCTCCACACAGATCCGACACATACACACAACGTACAGCCAAACCCTCACCACCCTCCCACCCAGCCGACCTGTAACCCCGAGCCGGTGTCTGTCGTATCGTGGCTGGACTGGCTCGAGGTTTCGGGGGACAGACTGTCGTTTCTGTCCAGCTGCGAACTGTCTCCCATGCTGCCTGTTACTCCACTGGAGCTTTGAGAGGACGTCCCAGCAGCCCCGCTGTGATCCTGAACCTCCTCCCTCTCATCCTTGGACACACTTATAACCGGCGTGTGGTACTCCTGTACTGATGTCTTTAGCATTTTGTCTCCTCCGACCTTCCTGTGGTACTCCTCTTTGCTTGGAGTGTAAACTCTTGAGGTGGACTGTCTGTAGTTGTCTTCACAGAGTTCGTCCCCATCCTGGACTGGTCCGGCTTCCCTCCACTGCTGGTGCCTGGAGGTCCAGCTCACAGGCAGTGCTTCTGTGTTCTGGCTGGAGAGAAGTCTCCTGGAGAGTTCAGGGCTGTCCCTAAGTGATCTGTCAAAGAGGTGATCATGTTGCTTCTGCTCCATGCCAGGCGATCTGTGGTCTCCAGTGTACTGTGGCTGCTGGTAGCGGTGCAGGGCTGACACGTCCTTAGTGGGTGATGAACCCCGTTGATGCCGTGGGTCCAAGACTGGTGACTGAGAGGCGGCTGCACGGTGCAACCTGGCTGGCAGGGCTGGAGATGCTGGTGAAGACAGGCCTTTGTGGGGTAAGAGAGGTGAGATACGTCCTGGTCTGGTCTGAGGTATTGCTTTGTCTGGTTTCCATCTGTGGTTCTGGCTGTCGGCCTGCACGGGCTCAGGGGAGCTTCGCCCATGAAGAGTGGCATAAGGTTGGGATTCTCTCAGGAACGACCCTCCCATCCTGGGACTCTCTGACCGCAGTGACTCAGCTTGAGAAGGTGTTGGAGAGGGAGTCCGCCTTTCAGCAAAAATGGTGGACAGTTTGGTAGCCTCTGCAGCTAACCTAGAAGCCACTTCAGCATTTGGGGATGGGGAGATGCTCCTCCTGCCGTTGGTGGGGCTGGCTGTGTCACTGGCTCTGCTACTGCAGCGTGACGATTTGTAGTGAGGCTTGCTGGATAAGTTCTCATTAGTACTGAAGTGTATACTGTCTGTAGCATTATGACTGGTGTTGGTGATGTTAGCACTGTAGCTACTATTAACACTGTGTTGGGGGTTCCCACTAGCGTGGTAGCCGGAATTGGAATGGTTGCTGGTAGGGAACATGCTAGTTGGAATCTCATGCTGGATGTCTGTGGGTCTCCCTGCTGGTAAAGGTGGGTGAAATTTGCTGGACAACTTGGGGCTCTCGTCCCCCATCCATGGCCTTTGTTGGCTCTGGGGTGGGCCATGAGAGCGAAGGATTGGGGCTGGTGACTGGGAGGAGTACCCAATGTGGGCACACAGGTGGTCAGAGGCAGGACTTCTGGGTAATCCATTCACTGAACTACGGCAGATTCCCCTGTCCATCTCCAGAAGCTGAGCCTTGGATGGCAGGGTGTGGGTATTGCGGGGCAGGACAGGTGAACCCCCCCAGGACCGGCAGCGAGGGGACTGGTAGTGCCGTGGTAGGGTTGGGCTGCAATTCTCTGGGCTGTGACCAGCAAATCTGCGCCTAAGCTCTGGGGATCCAAACTCCTCCAAGGCCCTGTAGGTGGCATCTCTGGCAACTGCATCTGCCACAGCCCTCTGCAGGTAAGGCGAGCCCTGTGGGGACTGAGTCTGAGATGGGTATGAGTGACTGGAGTAAGGGTCGCCCTGCTCTGGCTGCCCATTGTACCACACTGGGTCACTCAACCTCTTTCGGAGGTGGCCAGGCAGCTGCTGCCTCTCCAGTCTGTTAAAAGTATTGTCCAACTCACTTTGGCACATAGAGCTACGCCGACCCCCCATGCTGTGAACATTAGATTTCTCTATGTAGCCAAAAGTCACTACAGATGTCTTCCCCTCCTCACCCTCCACCCTTGGGCCTTCATAGGACCTACGGTTGCTGGTAGGTGTGGAGGGAACAGTTAGCGTCCCAGAAGATGTAGAAGATGGGGAGATAAGCACTCTTCCCTGGAAGGGATCCATGTCAGAGGAGCAGGTGCGTCCCAATGAGCCATGCTGGCCTGGACCAGTCGATCCAGGTGCAAGCACCTGGAGGAATTGACCGAAACTGTCATGAAATACATCCTGCCGCTGGAACTGGGTGGGGGATCCTGTGGCATCAGGGTTTTGGAGTTGGAAGCTGACTGAGTGCCTGGAGGAAGACTTTGATGGGGGTAAGCTGTGGCTTCCGACCCCACTTTGGTGTTGAGGAACTGGAGAATGATTCTGACTGCGGTTGGGGCTGGAGCTTCTCTGGGAGTGAGGGAGGACGTCTGGGCACTGAAGCATCAGGTGAGTGGTCCCATCATCTCCTCGTCCCTGCACCTTTCCTTCCTCCTCAGTGACCGACCTCACCTCAACGTACAGGTGGAGGACTTTGCCTGCCTGGGACATGCTGGCACCTGAACACCCTGATCTTTCTTTGTCTTTGGACCTTTGCTATTTGTGCAAAGAGTCTGTCAGCCTCCTGGTACCCAGGAAAGTGCCAATCTGTTTGATGGGTGTCAGAGGTCCAGCTGGACTCCCAGATCTGTCCTCCATTTGCTCATCATCTCTTCAATCTGCAACAGGAAGCAGAGACAGAGACAAACGTTACTATGGCGGTTTATCATCTACAGACATTCATAAGCAACTGAAAAGCAGAGAATGTCTAAACCTTCTTCAAAATCTCACAACCCCATTTTCATGACACACAGCCTTCCCCTATAATCAAAAACAAGACAAAACAAAATGCAGATGGCAGAAAGAAACAAGATCACTTGGAAAGTGAAGTGCAGTTACAGAAAAGTATCTCCTTCTTCCTACCCAGGTCCAGGTAGTCCTTATTCCTAAGGTCCCTCAGTTGGATAGTCTCCACCACACACTCAAACATACATTCAAACACATACAGGTTTGCATTGTGTGCTCTGATGCAGGGCTTTGCATGGAAAATGAACTTATTTTAATAAGTTACTGGTTCAAAGTAAATGCCTCTAAAATACAGTTAAACTATATATTAGCCTCTCTCTAGCTATGAACATCAACAGGAAAGTCTTCTACTAAATTGGTTCCAGATATCATCAGCAGTTCTTGATAATAAAACAGACTTGTCTCTTCAGCATTTACAAACAATAAATGTTACTTTTTTGTTCTGAAGTGTGACCTCATGAGGTTTTCCACCCTATTAGCCATAAACCTCGTGGCTGTTGATAAAGTTTGACCCTTAACACTCCAACAGTTCTCTGTGAATCTTCTATGTAGGTCAACTAGTGTCCTCAGACAAACTGGTTCACTGCTACAATCAGAAACCAAAGACCTCATGTGTTATTCATCACAGGCAGAGAGCAAGTCAAACACTACAGACAGCCATGTTTGCAGTGTTAAAGCAAAGTAAGCGTGAGGAAATATGCTCATTATATCTGTTCAGTTTCCAAGTGAGATAAAGTGCAGCAATGAAACACCACAGTGATGATCACTAAGCAATAAAAATCAAAATACAGACTATCAGTCTAAAGTCTTGCTGTTGTTCCCTTGAGGCTGCAGTGTTCATTATAAACAACATACTAATGATAAAGCCTGAACCCTTCACAACAACCCCCCCTACATTTTTTAGAGAATCTAAAATAATCTCAGAGGGCTCTTCAAAATGCTGTAGTCATTAGGGAGGTTCTATGGGACATTAAGATATTAAGTCTTGGGGCCCTTTAAGAGGTTTCAGTGGCCCCTGAGGTGGTTCTAGGATACTTTAGGACATTTTTAAGGCAACTAAGGAGGTTCCAGCAGTCTTTATAGGGGTTCCGGTGGTCTTGTAGGAGATTTAGGGGAACATTAAGTTGTTCTAACAGTCACCATAGAGGTTCTAGTGGTCCTTTAGGAAAGTGTAGTGGTTATTTCTGAGGTTCTAGGGGACCTGTAGGATGTTCTAGGGGTCCTTCACCATGCCGTGGTCATTAGGTAGGTTCTATGAGACATTAAGAATAGTTGTGGGGTCCTTTAAGAGGTTTAAGTGGTCCCTGAGGTGGTTACATGAAGACAGTGGTTCCCAACCGGTGGGCCACGTGTCCATTCTGAATGGACCACAAGTGACTTGCAGACGTGTCAAGTTTATAACAAACACACTTTTTACAGTGAATTTCAGCTCAGAGTTTGTCCCTCCTGTACAGTTCTGCAGGTTTGGAGAATCTATGGAGAACTGAAGCTGCTCTGAACCCAGGTTGGGTTCTACTTTCATTTATCATCCATCTGTAAATGAACAAAACGGCTGCTGTTCTGGTCCTTTAAGACCACCTGCGTGTTCTTATCCTCCGATAAGGTCAAATGTAATTACATGTCCATTCACATCTTTGGCCGTCCTCCAACACGGAGGCGGGAACGTGTGGACCAGCAGGCGCCAGGTGACACATGCGAGTTTGATTCGTCTATAAATAGATGAGTTAAAGCAGCTTGGAGGGTGTTCAGGTTTTCAGGTGTTCAGGTGAGAACAGCCATCGTAGGAGCGGTCTGATGTTGCATCATCTTACAGTCAAAGTCTGTGTTTGCTTTTTGCTGCATGTCGTCTGTCTACAGTCTCAATCTGTGTGTTGCTGCTCGTCTATCACAGGTTTTACGGTTAATCTGCAGCCTCAGTATGAATCAGGAGAAACTACAGCAGTTTTTGTTGACGGAGGTCAGCGGTTTAAATCGTGAGGAGAGTCTGCAGTCACATGACAACACAAGAGGCTGCAGGAAATCCAACACACTCACACACTCAGGGGTGCTGAGGAGACGATAGAGACAGATTGTAGAAATACCCCCCCATAAAACAATTATAATATTAAGGTCGCCACATTAAATCAAACTGAGCCTCTCAAAGCAAACCAGTTCACACCACATGAGGATTAAGTGCTGGTGCAGGTTTTACTGCCGTCAGTGTTTAAACACCAGCTGACACTTCGACTGTCTGAAGCACTTCACATATTTGCTTAAAAATGTAAACAATTTATTGATTATCAAACAAGCTCAAGAGGAAGATGAACGTCTCTGTTGGGAACTGTGTGGGATGTTAGATGTTAGCAAGCTAGCTTGTTTTACAAAGTGGAGATGGAAGTATGAGCCTGGGAGTTACAACAATAGTACTGTTGTGAGTATGAATATTAATGAAGTACATACTAGTGAGCCAAACGTTAGTCGACCAGAAAGGTCATTAGTCGGCAACATTTCATTGGTCGCTGAGTCGCAGGAAGAAAAAAGAAAAGTAAACTTTATTAGGAGCTGCAACTTTTCAAACTAAATCCAAACCTATGACACGTGTTACTATTCAACTGCTTTCAGTGATTAAACACAAACCAACAACTCAACTGTCTGCAGGGCTTCAACCTCACTCTCAGGACTCAAACTTCACTGGAGAGAAACACTTCAGCTGCTTTCACTTCAAACTACGTCATGATTAATCTTCATAAAGTGTTGAGACTCAGACTGCAGCTCCCACACAGCCGAGCGTCTCACAGGCACAGAAACAACATGTGAAGACGTCTTTACCTGTTCGTTTTTGAGCACATTTAAATCCTCAGAAAGTTTCACCTTTTCCAGTTTGATTTTTATCATCTGTGAAAGTGTAAAGAACACAGTGAGGAAGTGTTATATAAATAAAAATTACATCACAGCCAGTGAATCACTGTGACCATGATTCATCAACGATTAGACCAAACACAGAACAGCTGCAACTTTTCCAGCAGCAAAAATCTGCTGCAGAAACTGAAGAGCACGTGTTTGATCACAACAACACTCACAAAAACTGCTTCCTGCTTGGATAATATTAAAAAATATATAAAACTGAATTTCTACTCAAGGGATTAATAAAGCAGGGGTGCATGTTAATATCATCACGTCTGCAATCACATGACCAATGCGCTGACGGCAGTAGACAAGGAAACAGTCCCAAGCGCTTGTAAGGAGGCAGGTTGGATCACAAAAAGACAGACTTTTCTCCCGGAGTCACGTGTTCAGATCCGTAACTTTACATTACTTACGTAAATATACGTTAAGGACGTAACATCATTCATAGGGCACAAATACATAGGATATCATACAGACTGTTCTATGAGGATACATAGATCTAGGAAATCCCTTTAAATTTTGAGTAAAAATTACTTTGTTCACACGGATCCAAACATGTGACTCCAAGGAAAAGTCAGTTGTTTTTTTGTCCAGACTTTCACCCTTGACATTATCATGAAGTCACATGTTCAGATCTGTATGAACTTTGAGTCATTTTAAGGAACATCCTCACCGTGTTTCTTTTCCTAACCCTAACCACAGTAACTTTATGTTAATTACGTAGCTGTACATTAAGGATGTGATGTCATTCGTGCAGCACAAATTCGTAGGATATCATACGAACTGTTCTATAAGAGTGCGTTGGTCGTATGATGGCCGTAAAGCTGTGTTAATTTCATTAACAAACACCGTGACAAAAAAATGTTCGTCAACAACCTTTCTTCCATGACAAAGAAGATAACATGCTAAAAATAGATTTTCATATAACAATTACGATGATTTCATTTTCTACAAATCTATGACGCAATTTTTTTCTTCAACAACCTTTTTTTCCATCAAGAAAACAAGCCGAGCTAAAAATAGATGTTGATGATATAAACCAAATCAAAATCTATGTTTCACTTTCATTGCTGAGACGTGATGTAAATGTTGGTGGTGGACTGTGAGACACTGACAGCTTGTAATGATCTTCAGATGCCTGATGAGTGACAGGCTGGTAAACTCCAGTAAATAGTCTGCACCAGGATGTTTGGGTTGGTGCGAGTTGTGAGCTGTAACTCAGCAGTAAATAATCAGCCGTGTGTGTCTGACTGTGGATGGTGGAGCTGCTGAATGGATTTGTGGAGTTTGTTAGTTGCAGCGGTGGCTGTTAGCAGCTAGCTCCGCTCGCAGACTTCACAGCTTCACCCCGCAGGACTCCACTCAGTCCGGACTGGAGAAGGTTTGTGGGTTGATGGTGTTTGACAGGCAGGTAGGAGGCTCAGTTATCTGTGAGTGTAGCTGTGCTGTAAGTAAACAGTCTGAACTCAGATCAGTTTTCTCTGACAGAGATGAAAGTTTAGTTTGAATCACCAACTCTGTGAGAGGACACCAGTTTAAACCTCCTGACTAACATGTTGCACATGAAGAAACAAGTTATGTTTCTGCTTCTTAACAGTCACATGGATAAGTCAGAGTTTACAATGAACCTGGGGACAAATCCTAGTTGGCTCACATTAGTTATTTGTTGAGAGCATCAATAGAGACATGTTGAGCTTTTCAGATGATGATCAGTAAGTGTGTGCTCGTAAATCAGCCCTTAAACCTGTCACACACTGCTGGAGACATGACACACACATTATTTTATACAACCTGTCACCTTGAGTCTGATTTATGAGACGTGAACTAGTTTAAAGAGAAAACGCAGATAGAAAACATCTGGACTAAAATGTGACTAAAAATAAAAAGATTTCATCTAAAACAGCTGCCACACTGGACACTGCAGTAAAGTGCATGTTGACAGTGAACACAGTTGCTGAGGTCGTCCATCAGCAGACACACAGAGTCCACTGAAACTCAACCCAGCTGCTGTAAGACGACCTCAGGTTTGTATTTCAATCTATTTACATCGAACAGCATCATCTCCATTAACAGTGTCAACATCCTGTCAAAGCTCGCTATCCGTCCCAGCCCAGAGGGACACCAGGACGTCCACACAGACATAGTGTCTCCACACACTGAGCTGGACCTGTCTGACTACAGGGCATCATGGGTAATATTTAGGATCTCTGTGTCGGTATGTAGAGCAAGTTTGGTCATGGACTTCCCACGTCCACATATGACGTCCAAGGTACCCTGGGTGTGTTGGTTGTTGACGTTCTGGGACGCCGTGTCAACTTCAGCCTGTTACATGCATTGTCTGTTTTCAAAATACACTTCTGTTTTCACAGGAAATGTACAGTTTGAATACAGTCTCTTTCAAAATAAAAGCACTACAATAAATAAACAAATAAAAGTACAACACTGTGAATTGATGTTTTTTTCCTTCAACAACACACACGTGGTGACGTTTAGGAAGAAAGAACAGGGTTTGGCTTTACAGTCTGACAGGAAGCAAATCCCGGGTGAAAGTTGGTGTTTGTTCTTCCACCAGCCCCACTCAGACTTTTGCCCCCTTAGCTTGAGTTGGCGCCCAGCTGCGATCCCCCAGACGCAGCTGGGCGCCATGAAACAATAATGGCGACTGCTTACATATCATGTCGACATGAAAGGACGGCATTTTTCGTCCATGTCTGACACCTTAAGTCAGTGACCAAGCGCCGGTATTTGACGACTTCAGAGTGAGAGAGGGTTGTGTGCTCCAGACTTAAGACAGAGGTTTTTTTTACCATTATCATTTTCAGGTATCAAAAGTAACTCCTGTTTTTTCCTGGTTTGATGGATTGGATCTTAAACAGCACAGATGATGGACATTTGCTCAGTGCTGGTTGTCTCTGCCTCCACCTGGATGGTGCGCTGATGTATGACATCATATGAAGAGAAGCTATTACCTGACACAGGTACGCAGTGACGCTGCAGAGTGAATACGACAGTGAGAGGTTTGGTCCAGTCGGCAGAGAAGAAGAAGAACACAGAGCAGAGAGCTGTTCAGACTGTTTAAACAGCCACTCAGTGTTTATTGAATTTAGCCTCTCTGCTGCTCAGACATCAGTCCTCATCGTCGTCACGGTAACGTCGACTTTAATCTGATGACCTTGAAAATGGAGCAGGATGACATCTTGTGAGCAGAGTTCACGTTTCACTTTAAAACTAATTTAGTGCCAGTGAAATAAAACTAATGAGGTCAAAGTGAACGGCTGAATGTTTTCTTAAACGTCTGGACCAGACAGAGTGAATATTCTGTCCTCTTTATGTCCCAGTGAGACAGACGTCTGCAGACACAAGTGGAGCCAACAGTTTCTGCTTCATGACAGACAGCAGACACTCGAGTGGACATCTGTCCAGCACAGAGAAAATATGTCAGAGTCTCCGTCCAGTGGCGCCCCAGTTAGCCCGTTAGTGAAAGTGTCTGCTACGTTAAAGTAAAGCAATATTGTGAGAAACAGTGCAGCCTCAGGAGGACACCAGCAGCTGTGTTTGTGTCTGCGCTGCCACTCTGTCCCTCTGGTGGACGGGCTGCTGAACGATCATATGAGGTGAATAAAATCAGTCATGCACACAGTGTACTGACTGTCAGCTGCAACCTTTACATTTATCTTTCATATCTGGGCTTTTACCAAATAGTGGTGCGGCCACCTACTCATTACATCCCATTCTTTTGAAATATTTGTGTATATGTGACTTAAACGAGAGGAAACTGTTACCACTCTGCTGCTCACAGGTGTAGTTCAGTCATTAGCTCAGTGCTGCAGGTGACTTCACATGTCGGGCACAAACAATAACAATAAAGTTGAAAACCAGATGGAGACGAACAAAGCTGAGCGAAGAGTGACCTGAACACCCAAACAGAGACAGCAGGAAACAACACAAGTACAAGATGAGCAGGTAAAGTCACTTGGATCATCATTTTCAAATCATGATCCTGAACCGTCTGGTTGTTTGTGGTCTGTCCTGCTGACTGAGTCCTCTCAGCGGGGAACACTCTGCATCACCACTTTTTCAAAGTATTTATCATCAGTATCATCAAAGTATTTCCAAAAACTAAATGTGTCCATGAGCCCAGCAGCAGCTGATCTGATGGGACACATGCTGCACATGTCTGCAGAGCAATGTGTTGTTTGTGTGACGGATCGGATTCAGAGGCTGGAAAACATCAGTCCATCTGTGACACATTAAAACAAACCAGAAACTAAATTCTTCAGGAACACAGGGTTTTAAATCTGTCTGTAAAATGTCCAACAAGACCGACTGTGACTGGATATAGAGTGTGCCAGTAAACCCAGAACTCCGTTAGCTCTTTTAGCACTTCCGGTTCTCTCGTCTAAAGTCAAAACGTTTTTTGAATGGGATTTTGGTAAAATGCCTCAAATAAGGTCTGTGGTTAACAAAAGCTTAAGCAAGTTTCAGGTTTTGTTCTACAACATAAAACACGTCAGTAAATACCCTACTTGTGAATTTTGAAGCTTTTACATGTCGTAAAAAAGGTGGTTGCTAACAAGTTGCTCAATACGACTACAAACCCTGTCGGGGACATTAAACGTCATCACCCCCGAACAGGCGAGAGTGCTGGCAGTC
>NC_065524.1:39439139-39450484 GCF_006386435.1 Epinephelus moara | reverse complement strand
TGAATATATCCCTCCAATGCGTAGTTTAGGCCCTTTTGGTTACTTCTCAATGACATCTGATCGTTATGTCCCCAAAAATCATCAGTTGCCTCCTGGGAAATGCCGTGTACTGTGACACCTGCCATAGCGCCGGGCACTGAATGTTGACAGTTTGTCCGAGTGAGTGGAGGGGGCGTGGCTTAGCCATAGGTCAATTCAACTGACACAATATTCTGTGTAATAATTCAGCTGTGCAACATTTTTCACTTCTTGAATGTCGATATCAATTCAACATACAATGCACATAACTACATATTCCTCATGTTTTACTCTGTCCCTGTATATACTGTAGTTAAATCATCTCACCTACAGACTCAGCACAGTGACAATGCATATTTTATTTTTAATATCTTAATATCTTAAATACTAGTGTTAATCATTGGAGCATAATGCAAATTTCATTTTTATTTTAATGAACATTTGATTTGATTTTATTGCTTTATATTTACACACTTCTATTTCATACTCTTATTCTCACTTCTTATAATTCTCTGTTCTTTATACCAGAGCGACTGTAACGAGTCATAATTTCCCTTTGGGGATCAATAAATAAAATTCGGATTCTGATTCTGAAATCAAATGTTTGCATATTTAATATCTTGACAATGTTTTTATCTATTTAGAGTTATTGTTGAATATTTGGTTACTCAGTGTTTCCTTAAGAACTGATCAGATTGTTTTTGCTTTTTTCCTCATTGAAAGATTTTCTGTTTGGTCTGATGATGAAAATTATTTTCAGTTTTGATTGAGCTTATTCTCAGACTAGTTATTGTCCTGTTTACCTTCATCACCTGTATGAAGTTCTCTTGTCAACAAATATCACTTACATTGTTAATAAATATGCCTGATCTTTGTCAACAAAACACAATTTATTTTGCTCATAAATATCTTATTTTGTTGTTATGACTTTTTTGTTAATGATAATAATGATCACTTATTTGATAATATGACTTAAAATATTAACATTTTGACAATACAACTTATTTTGTTAACCCGCCACCCACCACTATTTATTGTTAATAATTTATTTTGTCAACAAATATCACTTTGTTAGTACACATGACCTAGAGAGTTAATAAATTTGCCTCATAATGTCAACAAAATACAACTTATTTTGGTCACAGATATCATCTATTATTTGTTAACAAGTACGCCTTATTTTGTCAGAAAAATAAAACCTCTAAAAAATGAATATTACTTCTTATGCTAATAATATGATTTCTTTTGCGCCTATAAGGGGTCCCAAGATAAATCTGAGGGGTCGGGAGATGATCTTATTTTTTCTCCTTCGTCCTGTGAAGTATTCAATATTTAATTTCTTCAGGACTTGAATCGAGTAAAAAACAATTGTTGAAGTGTTTTCATGCAGCTGTGACACAAACTGTCACAAGTTCAAACCAAATTATAAGACAATATTAAATTTGACTAAATATAACTCAAGATTACTGTGATGTCCCCAGACATGTTGGCAGCTCCTCCATTTCTGCAGAGTGTTGCATTGTGGGACTCTGGACTCCATTCACAAATCCATAAGTGCTTTTACCCGACCACTCTCCAGTGTAGGGCTGCAGGTAACAACTGTTTTCACCGTAGACTCATGTGTTTTTATGTCTAAATTGATCTATTCATTGATGAGACTGTAA
Source organism: Epinephelus moara (assembly GCF_006386435.1). Lineage (NCBI taxonomy): Eukaryota > Metazoa > Chordata > Actinopteri > Perciformes > Serranidae > Epinephelus > Epinephelus moara. The sequence goes on along the minus strand of NC_065524.1, from coordinate 39,448,802 downwards.
AGAATCAGAAAACTATGGAAATGTCCAGTGTGACGTCTCCATGGCAACAGGCCACAGATATTCACTTTACTGTCATATAAAACACAGAAAATTAACAAAACCTTCTCCTGGTATCGTTTCCAGAGGTTGCGTTAAATTCCTCAGCTGTTAGCTAAATGTGATGTATGTATTTGAGTTAACATAATGATAAGCTGGAAACAGTATTGAATAATGCTGTTCAAAGCAATCAAGTTGGGGTGCGCTGGGCAGGAGCTCACATTTGGGTTAGCTTAGCTTAAGGTAAATGGTAAATGGACCTGCATTTGTATAGCGCCTTTCTAGTCATCCGACCACTCAAAGCGCTCTTTACACTCCGAGTCACATTCACCCATTCACACACATTCATACACAGGTGGCCGAGGCTACCATACAAGGATCAAGGATACTTCGACATGCAGACTGGAGGAGCCGGGGATCGAACTGCTGATCTTTCGATTGGTGGACGACCCGCTCTACCTCTGAGCCACAGCCGCTCCGATAAGGTTACCCAAGTAAGCACAAGTTGTGCGGATATACTTTATTTTCATGAGGTTTTGGGGTCTACACATTTGTGTACGGGTTAGGCGTACGGAAAATACCAGGCTAGCTTCTTGTATTTTGTGTTTATACAGTATATATATGTCACTGTCAAGATTACTGTACATAGGGAGACTTTCAAGTGACGCAGTTTCTCCAGCTTCATATGATTAACGGTAACGCTGTGTCCCAGTTAAACTGGTGAGTTGGAATGTTAAATCTTTTAATCACCCTGTAAAACGTAGGAAAGTGTTCAATCATTCAAAGTTTCTTGAAACTGCTGTAGCTTTCCTCCAGAAAACTCATTTGATTAATTCGGGTCACTTTCTGCTAACAGAGGGATGGGTGGGGCTGTCGTTTCACTCCAATTTTCATTCAAAGGCCAGAGGAGCTGCTATAATTATCAGTAAGAGCGTACAGTTCGTGGCAACAAATGTCGAATCTGATTCTTCAGGGCGTTTTCCCGTCATCTTGGCCATGTTTACGCACCCAACTGGGATGACCACATGCTTTTCAGCAACTTCTTTTCTAAACTGCCAAACATGACAACACGTCGTCTTATTAATTGTGTTCTCTCACCTATTTTAGACCGCAGCTCTCCTAAGAAGGTTTCTACTTCAAAATCAGCACAATCAATTCAACATTTGAACATTTGAAGCTGACTGACTTTACCATTATGTATCCCTAACACACAGTCCAACTATTGTTCTTGGAAGCTAAATCCAGCTCTTCTCTCAAATGAGGCTTTCGTGACTTATATTATATCTGAAATAGAGTCTTTTCTGAGTACTAATCACACCCCAGGAATGTCCCCATCAATAGTGTGGGAAACGCTAAAGGCATATCTAAGAGGCCAAATGATTTCATTCGTGCACACAAGAGAAGAGTAAAAAACGAATGTCTTAAAAAAAATATCAGTTCAGATATTGGAGTTAGATTTGTCACATAGTCAGACGCCCTCTCCAGTAACACCGAAAAAGCGCCTGATTCTACAAACAGAATATAATCGTTGAGCAACCCAACAAGCTGAATATCTGATATCTCAATTACAGTGTAACTTTTATGAGCATGGGGAGAAGGCAGGGAAGCTCCTAGGCCACCAGCTGTGCCAGAGAACAGCTGCTCAGTCTATCCCTGAAATATGTGATGAACAAGGTCTGTAACAAACACATAATACAGAAATTAAGTCATGCTTCTACAGATGTGATCAGTCACTGTATTCCACAGATCAAGCTACTAATCCAACAGAGTTAGAGGATTTTTTTAAGAAACTGAATGTTCCTTCAATCCATCCAGAAATGGTGGCTTAACTGGAAAGGACGATAACCACCTCGGAGATACGGAGTATGCAGACCAGGAAATCTCCAGGCCCGGATGGATATCCTGCCGAATCTTTCAAAAAATTCTCCACCCAGCTCTCTCCACTACCACTATCTGTTTTTGAAGAGTCTTTCTTATCCCGCTCCCTTCCCTCTACCATGTCTCAGGCTATCATCTCATTCATTTTGAAAAAAGATAAAGAGCCCCTTGCATGTAACTCCTATCGCCCAATTTCACTTGAAAATACGTACAAAAAAAATCCTTGCAAAGGTTCTCGCCCTACGAATGGAGAAGACCCTGCCACTAATCCTTTCACCTGATCAGACGGGATTCATAAAAGGTCGGCACTCCTTCTTCAACATCAGGCGATTTATAAATATTCTATATGATCACTCTTCAGCCGGCACTCAGGAAGTAATTCTCGCCTTAGATGCCGAAAAGGCGTTTGATCGGGTGAACTGGGACTTTCTGTTTTATACTTTGCAAAAGTTTGGCTTCGGCCCTAAATTTATATCATGGATTAAGGTTCTTAATTCATCCGTAGGCGCTGCAGTGCGTAACTAATAATAACATATCGCCCTTTTTTGAGTTACAACGCGGCACTAGGCAGGGATGTCCTTTATCTTTTGTTTGCCATGGTAATTGAGCCACTTGCCATAGCTCTGAGAATGTCCGCAGATATCAAAGGGGTTGAACGAGGAGGCCTAGAACATAGTGTCATTGTTTGCTGACGACATGTTACTTTATATATCCCATCTGTCATCTAGTTTTCCATACTTATAAGATTTGCTTAATGAATTTGGTCAATTATGCGGCTATAAAGTCAGCTTTCAGAAGAGCGAATTAATGCCAATTGGGACTGCAAACCAAGATACCTCCCTTTCTTCAATTCCTTTTAAAATCAGTCCTAAAAAAAATAGATATCTGGAGATTTGGATTACACGTGACTATAAAGACCTATACAAAGTTGTCACGCATGAAGCAGAACTTTGACTGTTGGGACTCGTTATCCCTATCTCTTGGAGGAAGAATTAACTCAATCAAGATGATTATTTTACCTAAACTCTATATTTTTCAGAGTTTGCCAATATTTCTTACAAAATCCTTTTTCAGCAATTTAAATAGTCAAATTTCAACCTTCATTTGGAACAATAAACCATCCAGAATCAAGGGAAGAATATTATAAAGACCTTGTAAAACAGGAGGCATGTCACTGCCAAATTATCTATACTACCTACCTCTGCTAACATTAGAGCAACATTATATTGGGTAAGAAATGACGTTACTGATAGCTGGGTGATAATTCAATTTCAATTTCAATTCAATTCAATTTTATTTATAAAGCCCAATATCACAAATCACAATTTGCCTCACAGGGCTTTACAGCATACAACATCCCTCTGTCCTTATGACCCTCACAGCTGATCAGGAAAAACTCCCCAAAAACCCTTTAACGGGGAAAAAACGGTAGAAACCTAAGGAAGAGCAACTGAGGAGGGATCCCATTGGTCAAACAATGGAATCACCTAAGTGACCTCTATATTGACGGCCTCTTTCCATTTTTTTTTTATCATTTTTTTTTATATTAATTTTCTTTTTTTCTATATTTATGTATATATATATATTTTAAAAAATCTTTTTTATTATTTTCTTTTTTTGTTTTGTCTTTTATTTCCACTCACTGGTCTGGCTTTCCTCATTTGTTTCTGGGTTGGTTGGTGGGTGAGGCTGATTTTTGTCCTTTGTTTGTTAGTTGATGCTTTGTGCATTTTATTGAATAATCAATAAAAATACCTTGTTCAAAAAATGTTACATGTATTCTGTGTTTATTTTACTATAGGTGCATTTTTTACTTTTGTCTTTTTTTACTTTTCTTCATTGATACATTTTGATTTTACTGTCGAGGTTATTGAGTCTCAGTATTTGTGAAAATTAACACTAAAAAAATAAATCCTCACACTGGTTGGAGTTTGTGCTTGAAAAATAACCAGGGTTTAGGGTTCCAACGGTAAGAGATTTTCACAGTATGGTAACTGCGGTTTCACAGTATCACGGAATTTATATTATTATTAGTTATAATGAGCCTTAAAGGAATGAAAACAAAAGGGTCATTGTTGGTTAAACAAATGTTCTATTACTATAATTGAAACTTAAAATCATTTTGTTATTTAAAGTCTGTGTAAAAAAAAATCTTCCTTTAGAAAATAACTCAGGAAAGATTCTCTCTCCAGTTGCATTTTTTTTAAATATCAGAGATAAGCAAATGTACACGGTGTGATAACTGTCAACTTTTATATCATGATACCTTGAAACCAGAATATATCTGCAACCCTTCGGGGGCTCCTACAGCTGAGCACAAGTGGGATTTAAGACTTTTTAAGATTTTTTTAATGCCACTCAGAGGGAAATTTAAGAAAAAGGAGAACATGACCTGACTTAAGTTTTTTGCCCAAATATTTCTTGTAACATAAAACATGACTTTATGGTGATTTTGATGCAAAAGGTGTTCGGTGGATTATTTTCATCTTTTTTGAAGTTATTTTTTGAGGTTTTACAATACAATGTTAAAAAACATAAAAATCCTACTTCCCATGTCTTAGTATTTTTGAGAAGTTTTAATGCCAGTTAAGGCCCGACCACACAGAAAGCATTTTCCAGGCTGCAAACACAAAATGCACTGCCTTTTATTTTTAACTGAACGCCACTACTGAGAGGCTGTCAGCAGATAAACAGAGATCTGTGTGGGTACATGAGACCCTAAAAAAGAGGCTGGATCATGGGGAGTACCACCAGTTGGTCCAGGAGCTTCTCCTCCATCATGGACGTTTACAGGCAGATTTTAGGATGACTCAGGGGCAGTTTGACAACCTGCTGTCTATCATCAGGCCGTATAGCTCTGGGTATCCAGCAACCACTACCACCAGTTTCTCCTCCATTGTTTACCAACTGTAAACTTGTTGTCGTGACCACCACAGAAGCCCCGCCTCTCAAATCATCCCATTGGACAATGGGGAAAAAGAGGTGACGTGGGCGCTTTTGTTGCTGTGAGTTAAAGGTTTTTCAACTCCAGAGCGCTCCAGGAAAAACGCCAGGCGCCTAGAGCGCAGAAACATGAGGCGCATCACAACAGCGAGCAAAAAGCTTCATTCTCATTAAAAACTGTTACAAAAAGCTGCCTCCAGCTGCTGAAACACTTCCTGTGTGATTGGGGCCCGAGGCCTTAGATTTACATTAATGCCTTTTAAGACTTTTTAGGGATCCAAAGAGTCCTGACGAACTGAAACGCCTGTACAGCTATCACACCTTTTTGTCCACCTGCCACTTTAGCTGGTGGATTCCCAAATCTAGCAGCCACTTGCACATTTTACCAGCTTCTGTCTGGTGTCTGCTGCTAATCTCCAACCCTGAAGTTAATCAGCGACGGCTTCAGCCCCGATTTTGTTGTTTTTATGGCGTTCAGCTAAAACAGTGATGAAATAAGAAGCCTCACGTCGGCTGACTTTAATCTGACGCTGAACTCTGCACTCTGTTTACAGTTTACAGCCACGTAACCAGAGGTGTAGTGAAGGGTATACGCCGGTATACGCTATACGCTCCTCTTTTAATGGCTGCTTACAGTCTACAAACCTGTCAGCTAGAACGCCACGGGAATATACAGGAGAGTGGACTAACTTCCTGTCAGTACATCAACCACCACCACACCACTGCATCTAACTACATGATTATAACTGGAGGCTGACACCTGAAGAGAGCCTTCACACTGACTTCAGATCAGCTGATTCAACCGTCAACAAAACTTTATTTAGACCCTCAGATGTACAAAAAAAAAAAGCTGGAAACCTTCCTGAAGTCCCGTCAGTCTGCAGGTACAGAGTGTGTGTGACAGACTGATAAGCACACACTTAGAGCCCTACTTTTCCTGGACCCTGCTAATAGGATTCCTCTTCCTCCTCCTCCTCCTCCTCCTCCTCCTCCCAGCATGCACTGCTCAATCCACCAACACACACGCTAATAAAACCACACGTATGCAGACACATGCACCAACACACACACACACACACACACACACACACACACACAGCAGCTGTAACCTTACCTGCGTGTCCTGGTGTCCTCGCCGCCGCTGCAGCGACGTCCCAGGAGTTGCCGTGGTAACCTCCTTTTCCGCTCTCTCCCGTCCCGTCACTCTCTCCCTCTGTTACAGAGTAACCTGGTTTTATCCTCCCTCTCTCTGTCTCCGCACACTTGTTGTCTGCAGCAGAGCCGGCTCATCGTGGATTTACAGACTCGACTCAGCTGCTCTTCCTCCTCCTCCTCCTCTGACTCCTCCTCTTCCTCCTCCTTCTCCTCCTCCTCCTCTCTATCAATCAGCTGACATCCCCGCCCCTTCTTCCAGGCAGCCTGCCAGCCAGTGTCGTCTTCAGACATTGCTGTCTTCAGCCAATCAGCAGCAGCTCTGACAGATGGCAGGAGAGCTTATTACTGGGTGGGGGGGTGAGTGGAGGGGGGTGGTGGAGGGTCAGCTGACCCGGTCAGACCTGTCTGGTATCAGGACACTGGAGATGCTTTAAATTAACGTAGAGATACAGGCTGATTAAACAATAAATCACATACTGCTCTACTGACCACGCCCCCAACTGTGATGTCACAGTGCACTGGAGTACGGTGGTACGTAGGGCCGGGCGACAAAACAATCTCAAAAAGGATCACAATAAAACATATGTCGATGATGATGATAAACTCTAGTCATTTTTCCTGGACATGGACAGACCTAGACTGATCAGCTGTCGGTCAGTCTGCAGTGTTGGGGGTGTGCGTGTCGTTGTACACGCCCATTTTGTTACTGCAAAGTTTGAGTCGAGGTGAGGAGGAAGTGAGAGTAGCGTGGACATAACAAAAAGAGGGGAAATGAAGCTGAAGAAGAGCTCGTGTTATCCTCAAAAATGGATGTTGATAAAAAGGTCACACAACCTCAATAATTTAGAAGTGGTTTGGCTAATTGAAAGGCGACGACGCACGGACAGCGGCGGTCAGTAAAACACGTCGTCGGTTGGGGCCAACCAGGACGGGAAACGCAACACGCCTTTTCCATCACCTGAGAAGGTGGCGTCCCAGCGACTACACTGAGAGCATGGAAATCTGCAGTAAGTTCACCAACAAGTGTTAAACGGCCGAGCACATCTGCTGCTGTGGGCGGAGCTAGAGGGGCGGCACCAAAACACCAATCAATAGTGTCGTCTTTTGACGCCGTAAGCCCGTATGAGAAGTGATGGGAAAGGAGCAGAGATATAACAGACGCAGTGTCGTACTTTCTCATCAAAGACGTGACGCCCATGAGCTCCGTGGAGACAGACGGGTCCAAGAAATTAATTAAAGCGTGAGACTGCAGGTACGAGCTCCCAGGCAGGAAATACTTTTCTCAAACTGCTCTGCCGCAGCTTTACGACGAGATTATCAGGATACTTTTTAACTCACAGCATTGTCAGATTATATATTGTGATAAATATCAATATCGATCATTACAGGGAAGATTATCATGATAATATTTTTTGCCATATCGCCCGGCCCTACTGCAGTGGTATGTCAAAGTGTCTGCGGTTAGTTCACTGTCTGTAATAAACACGGATGTGTTCAGGGACCTGGATACAGCGTTGACGGCTGGACCCAGGTTATTGTTATGAAAGCTGCTCAGTGGAGCACGACGCCAAAAATGCTCGATATCCACCGTACGACATCACACAGATGATCAATGCTAATCACGCATCACTGGGTTCATAGAGCAGACGCACTAGACTTATGACAACGGCACTGGCTACTTCCTGTGCAGCGCTCTGTTAACTTGGAAGGGATGAAATGATTTAATCTTATAGCTCTTTCAGACTTTCAAAATGTTATCAGCCTGAATGCCTTGATCCTGAAAGTGGAACGAGTCATTTTGCAGCAGTTGTGACGCTCAAAAAAACGTATCAACTGACTTCCAGACATCTCTGTCTAAATGTAAGTCAATGGGATCAAGTGTTGTTGGGGTGAATGACATCACATGATGGACTCAGAAGTTGTAATTTCACTGCTACGAAAAATTGTCTTCAAAGCCGGACGTGCTTCCTGGAGACCTGGCTGAATCCAAACGTCCACACTTGCAGATTCACGGACTTTGCAAACGCGTTCCCTGGAAGTCTGGGAGTGCTGAGGGCTCCAAATCCCCAATTCAACCAGTCCACAGGACTACCCAAGAGGATTTCCTGCAGACCTCCAGAGAGTCCGCCTGGGGAGCAGATTTCACTGGTTTAATTACCCACGATTCATTGTACTACAGATGTTACATCAGGTGCCTTCTGAATCGCATACTTTGGTCACATTACACACAACTGAAGTCTGTGAGGGCTCAGTCTGCAGGTCCAGAGGGCGGACATTTGGATTCAGCCACAGACTGTATAAATACTGGACGTAACCATGGTGACGTCGCCCATTTGTTTAGGGATGTCTGAAACTCCCAGTTCTGCATTTCAGCTGCCGCCGTCTTGTTTTTTTGGAGCCAGAGGTGACCATATTTGGACAAGAGGGTGGAGCTCACCCTAAAGCTAGCTGCTAGCTTGGTTAATATGGTGCATACAGCTGTGGCTAATGCTAATGCAAATTTTTGCTAGAGAAAAACAGGCTTAAAGCATTTAAATAATATGTACTTACTGTTTTTTGTACACACGTTTACAGACCATAACTCCTGCTGGTTAAAATAACAAACCACCTTCTGACGGCTACAGTCTGCTTCAGTCCAAGTGCTGGTCGGATTGTCTGATAGTGTCAGAAATCTTCTTCTCAATTTATGTAGTTTTTCAATACTGACAAGCCAACAATCCCTCTGCGCTTGAATCCAACTGGAGACCTTTGCTGCATGTTCCCCGTCAGTCACTGTCCCTGTGTGTCTGATGGTACTTTAAAGTTAATTATAAGGAAACAGCGTTCACTTCTATGGAAAAAAACATGTGTTTATACTGGAACTGGACAATATATTGATATTACTTTGGTACGATGATATGAGACCAGTTATTGTCTCAGGTTTCTGATATGGTCATACTGCCAGTGTCACCTTCCTGGTTTTAAAGGTGATGTCATGTTTTGCACTCATCAGACTGTTCTATTATTAAGGCGGAATTTATACTTCTGCGTTGAATCAATGCTGTGACCTACACCGTAGCCTGACGTGCACCTCCCCAGAAGTATAACGACACATCACAGTGACGCAGACCTCCTGTCTGTCTCTGTAAGCTGAAACCATTTCCCTCAGTGGAAACAAAGCTTTGATTTACTTTAATTTCACAGATAAGAAACAATAAATCATGAAGACAATAAAGCCTCTACACACTGTGTGTGATTTATCCTGGCTGAAATATGAGCAGAGAAAATCTCTGCTAGCTGCTAGGCTAATTTATACAATGTAAAATGCCATAGACTTGTGCTAATAACGTTAGCATGTTGTATTTGTTTGGAAAACATGTTTAGTATAAGACAGTTGTTTTGTCATTGAACCTTGTGAGCTGTAATGGAGCCGAACTTTGTAACGTTACCTTTGTTACATGTTGCTGTTGTCCCTGGATTCATATGAGCAGAGGAAATCTCTGCTAGCCACTAGGCTAACTTATACAATGTAAAATGCCATAGACTTGTGCTAATAACGTTAGCATGTTGTATTTGTGGGGAAAATGTGTCCAGATAAAGACAAGTGTTTGTCTGTGAATGCTGCGAGTTATAGTGAAGCTGATTTGTGTTTGAAACTGTCTCTATGAAGCC
>NC_065524.1:39434264-39438334 GCF_006386435.1 Epinephelus moara | reverse complement strand
TGTGTTTAATGTGTGTTTACTGTGTGTTTAATGTGTGTTTAATGCGTGTCTAACGTGTGTTTAATGTGCGTTTACTGTGTGTTTACTGTGCGTTTACTGTGTGTTTAACGTGTTTAATGTGTGTTTACTGTGCGTTTACTGTGTGTTTACTGTGTGTTTAATGTGTGTTTAACGTGTGTTTAACATGTGTTTAACATGTGTTTACTGTGTGTTTACTGTGCGTTTACTGTGTGTTTACTGTGTGTTTAACGTGTTTAATGTGTGTTTACTGTGTGTTTAACGTGTGTTTAATGTGTTTAACGTGTGTTTAACGTGCGTTTACTGTGTGTTTACTGTGCGTTTACTGTGCGTTTAATGTGTGTTTAATGTGTGTTTAATGCGTGTTTAATGTGTGTTTAATGTGTGTTTAATGTGTGTTTACTGTATGTTTAATGTGTTTAATGTGTGCTTACTGTGTGTTTAATGTGTGTTTAATGCGTGTTTAACGTGTGTTTAATGTTGTGTTTAATGTGTGTTTAATGCGTGTTTAACGTGTGTTTAATGTGCGTTTACTGTGTGTTTACTGTGTTTAACGTGTTTAATGTGTGCTTACTGTGTGTTTAATGTGTGTTTAATGCGTGTTTAACGTGTGTTTAATGTGTGTTTACTGTGTTTACTGTGTGTTTAATGTGTTTAGTGTGGGTTTTTTACAGTGAATAAAGTTGTATTCAAATATTAAAAACAAAAGCACAGAGTTGTTGGAGAGAGACTATCCTTCGTCGCTCATTTGACATTCCTGCTGCGGACCAGATGGGCGCATACAGGTACTCTGACAAAACGTCAAGGCCACGCCCCTTTTTTCCTGTAGATTTTAAAGAACTCTGCCATGTGTTTGGATTCTAATTTTGACAAACTTTGTGTGCATGTTTTGGGATGTTTATAAACATATTTCAGACAAGACAAAATCATTTACTTTCAAAACTTTCCCAAAACATTCTGTTGATTACAAACTATTTCCTGGAAGGATTTTAACCCTTTTCCTGGAATTTCGTGACCATGGGAACTTCTGATCTTAAGTTTTGAATGTTCAGTTCATCTGAAGCTGACTGACGTCTTTAACACACACAGCAGACAGACCTGAAACAGAGGTCGACTCAAACCGTCTTCTTCTGTGGTGCAAAATAAAATGACAAACTCCATGAACGTCTGTGAGGACCTTTGAAGGATTCAACAGACTGTTCAGGACTCTGCAGGGACGTCTACAGCTGAACAACAAGCATCACTCAGTCTGCATGCTGTGTGTGTGTGTGTGTGTGTGTGTGTGTGTGCTGCAGTACCTCAGGAGGCAGAGTCACGCAGACAACAGGAAGTCTGAGAGGAGAGAAGAAGTTCAGATCAGTTAAAGCAACATAAACTGCGTCTCAGTCATAAATCACACGTACAGACAAACTGACGATGAACGAGTCCTGATGAGTGACTACAGTCGACTTAATTACATCCTGACGGACTTATTTAAACACACATTGTGTCCCAGGAGATCTGCGACAATGGAAGTTAAATAAATAAATACACAAACAAAACAAAGTGCATGTGTGAGTTCATGTCTGTGAAAACAGACTGATATTATGTGTGAGGATTTTATCCATCGTAACTTATTTACAGCCAGAAGAATGTTGGCATCGTGCGTTTCTACAAACTACAGAAACATTACAGTTCTGTGTTTCATACAAATCAAAGTGACGAAGTAGATCAGCTGACTTTGTCCTCAGGAGGTGGAGGGGACAGTGGATGGTGGGACACCTCAGAGAGATCACTGTCCAACACCAACAATCAACATTTAGTGAGTCACTGATGTGTTTCCAGCGGCTTTTCGGCCTGCAGAAGTGGATGTTTTGTAGCAACCAGTCACTGTGTTTCCTGCCAGAACAGCGCCATAAAAAACAATGTTTTTTTTACCAACACATTGCTGCATTTCCTGCCAGGAAAAAAGCGGTTGTTTTTCGGCAACCCTCTGCAATGTTTCCAGCACCTTTTCAGCCACCAAACTTGAGTGTTTTGTAGTGACCAGTTGCTGTATTTTCACTGGGGATAGTGCCAAAGCAACATTGCTGCCTTTCCAGCAGGGACTGCACTCCACACGTATTTTAAGCCAAAACATGATCTTCCCTGACCAGAATCGTTAGTGTTTCTGTGCCTAAACATTAACCATACGTTAACCACGGCAGTGTTGAGATGTGAGGTTTCAACAAATCAGCTACAAAATAAAATACAAATTTAACGTATCTGTGGTTTAAAGAAACGCACAATACAAACACTTCCTTCTGGCGATTGGGTCGTTAGTTTCTCTCCTCCTGTTCCAGACTTTGAAAATATATATTCATATAATTAAATCAGAATGTTTCTATTAAAGCTCAGTCCTCTCTTCTGATCAAATATAAACCTGGAACATTATTGTAGAGCACTGGTTCCCAACCTGGAGGTCCCGACCCCCACTGGAGCTCACCAGGTCTTTATTTCAGCATTTCATTGTCTTAATTTTTGTGAGGAAAACTAAATTAAATTTCTCATTTTAAAGTTTAGATTAGCACTCCAGATATAAACTTTGAAAAACTCTCCCAGGGTGAGGACGCAGTGAAGACATGAACACAATCTGTCACTCACTGTTAAACTAATCGTCAGTTATATATTTTCCACATTTCTAAAATAAACAGTAACTCCTCCTCTGTTTGGGGTTTTGCCAGTTTACATGTTTTCAGCTCCAACATGTTTGGACTCCTCCATATTTATTTCCTGGAGATCCTCAGATCCACATTCTTATGATGAATCAGATATGTCAGCGCACTGTGTGTCTCTACAGCCTGATATCGTCCTCTGTCCTGCTGACACAAACACTCACTACAGCTCCAAATGTGGATTCAATCAATTAATTTCAATCAATTTTATTTATAAAGCCCAATATCACAAATCACAATTTGCCTCACAGGGCTTTACAGCATACGACATCCCTCTGTCCTTATGACCCTCACAGCTGATCAGGAAAAACTCCCCAAAAAACCCTTTAACGGGGGGAAAAAAACGGTTCATCCGCGGCTGAAAATAGTCCCCAGCACAGTCACTACTTCCTCCTGTTAGTCTGATTAAAAAGAAACTGCAGTGAAATTACAGATGAAACTTTATATTTAGTCCCTCCAAGTTGTTGCGATCGCAACAGTCGATCCCTGTCATTTCTACACGACCTTGTAATTTCGTCAAATCACTGCAACTTAACCACAAATGTGACCATTTAAAGCGCTAAAATCTGGTTTCATTGTAGAGCTGCGTGCGGCGTGTCAATTCTCTCTGTGTTTATCAGTAGGGCAGGTGAGAGGTGTTGAAATTCGCTTCCTGTGAGATTGTAAAGCCAAACCCTGTTCTTTTGTCCTGAACGTAACCACTCAGTTCATGGTGTTGTACCGACATAGTGCTTTTATTTTGAAAGAGACTGTATCAAACTGTACATTTCCTGTGAAAACAGAAGTGTATTTTGAAAACAGACAATGCATGTAACAGGCTGAAGTTGACACGGCGTCCCAGAACGTCAACAACCAACACACCCAGGGTACCTTGGACGTCATATGTGGACGTGGAAAGTCCATGACCAAACGTGGACATGTGACGAGGTCACAGTGAGGATGATGATGCAGAGTCACACACACATTGACAGGGCTAACTGTTAGCATCAACCAGCTAACGTTACCCAACATTTGTTGATGGGTTTAATGTAGGGCCCCCCCCATAGTCGACCAAACATTAGTTGACCATAAAGGTCATTAGTTGGCGAGATTTCATTAGTTGCTCAGTCACAGAAAAAACAAACACAAACATGAAACTCTATCAGGAGCTGCATCTTGTCAAAATAAATCCAAACCTATCTGACTGGATCATGTGTGACTTTACTTTGAAAGGACAGACACAGGAAGTGTCCACGCTCAGCAGTCAGACAGGAGTCAGGTTAATTTCCAGGGCTGGTACCTGCGGTTATTCCACAGGCTAGTTAATAACATGTCGGGCAGGAAATCCAAAGTGTGGGATCATTTTGAGAAGGTGAAGGA
>NC_065524.1:39427168-39430967 GCF_006386435.1 Epinephelus moara | reverse complement strand
ACCGATGGACCCTGATGAGGACTGTTGGTCCACTGATGGACCCTGATGAGGACTGTTGGTCCACTGATGGGCCCTGATGAGGACTGTTGGTCCACTGATGGACCCTGATGAGGACCGATGGTCCACCGATGGACCCTGATGAGGACTGTTGGTCCACTGATGGACCCTGATGAGGACCGATGGTCCACCGATGGACCGTGATGAGGACCGATGGTCCACTGATGGACCCTGATGAGGACTGTTGGTCCACTGATGGACCCTGATGAGGACCGTCGGTCCACTGATGGACCCTGATGAGGACCGTCGGTCCACTGATGGACCCTGATGAGGACTGTTGGTCCACTAGGATTTGTTTAACGTCAAAGTCTTGCTGTTGGTGTGAGACGTTGGGACAGTTTAATGGCTCAATGTCGGATGTTACCCGCTGTTGCTGTGTTAGCTCGTGCTAACCAGGCAGAGAGAGCAGCTCACGGGGACGAACCTTCAGCGCTGCTTCCAACGGCAGCAACAGCTGATCAGCAACAATCAGCTGTTGGCGATTATAGACTATCATCCTGAGGGAAACACTGTATGCTCATGATAATAAACTCTGAACAGCACAACTATTTTTGCCATTTTCACTTGCTCCTATAAACCCATAAACATCACGACATGCATCATAAATTTTTAGAAAAGCTGCCGTAGAATCAGATTTCAGCAACGATGCCAACAAACAGTCTGGTAACTCCTGCAGGGACTGTGACACAGACAGGGCTCTGTTACAGAACAACACCGTCCTTTAACCAGTCAGTGTTTCATCCTTTGCTATTTTCATTATTTTTCATGCAACAAACGTCCCGTTACTGAGCTGTTAAACATTTATAACATTACTGAAATGTAACATCTGTCAGTGAGGATGTTTACTCTGCTCTGCAGTAAACAACAACAACATGTGAAGCTCTCAGTGTTTAACGGTCTTTTTTGTCTAAACTACATTTTCATACCTGCAGGAACAAACCATCAGAGACGTGTCAACACAGAAACACTTAGAACCAGCATCACTAAATTCATGACACTTTGATGCTTTATTATTTATTTTAATCATTTTAAGTGAAAATCTCAAACATTTACTGGTTATAGTTCACATTTTAAATTGACCCGGCAGTTATTGTCTGGATTAATCTATAAAACGTCAGAAAACAGTGAAACATGTCATCTCTGTGTCCTCAAACGTTTGCTCTGTTCAGTCCAAAGATATTTATTTAAAATGACATAAAACATGTTTAGATGTTTGGAGCTCTTCACGCGATTAATCACTGAAATTACTCATTGAAATTGTTGCCAATCAATTAAAGCACAAGTGATGAATCAAAAGAAAAGAGCACATTTAGGACACTGCTTTAATTTCATAACCTTTGTTCATCTGTGACATTTTAAAGACCAGCTGATAAAATATGGAGTAAAAGAAAATGTGTAGGTTCATTAATTTAGCCCTTTTGTCTTCTGACATGTTATATGTCACCACAGACACATTTCTCAGCACTTTAAATCTAAATGCATTCATATGTATTTGTCTTTTATTTCTAACTCCTTTTATTCCAACACTCAGCAGCGATGTGATGCTTCAAACACTGAGTCATGACCCCCCGATCCTGATCCTGATCCTGACTGATGAGGCTCAGTTTATGAATTATCTTTGCAGTTTGATCCATGAAACAAAAATGCAAACATAAAACATGCTCATGTGCAGTCTATCTGAGAGAAACGAGGCGGGTTTGTTGCACAAAAAGACACGTTTTTGCTGCTTTTACGAGCTCCGACACCCGCTGCTCTCTAGAGCTGCGAGCACGCCTGAACTCCTTTCAGAAATGTGTCGGTTTAACGCTGCTCTGGGTGTTTCTCCACCGTAACCTCGGTCTCATGTGTCAGTCAAAGTCTTTTATAAATGTCATGGCAATACTTTTCAGTACGGCGTGCATATAATCAGCCAACGAGCGCTGCCTTCGCTGAAATGTCGACTTTCCGACAGACTCGCGTCGCTGCTGGCCACCGCTCAGCAGGGTGGACCGTGATTTTGAAAAGACAGCAATTAGCGGACAGTGGGTTGTAAAAGTGAACATTTTACCAAAAGAAACCGCAGTTTGCTGGTGTCATATGTGCGCCGATATAACGAGAGGGTGTAAGTCAACCAGGAAACATGTTCATTTATAATAACACGTTTATAGATTTTAGCTCATTTTTAAAAATGTTTTAAATTGGATGTTTTTCAAAGGAGTTTGGCACTCACCTTCCAGGGAGAGGGTGATGTCGCGGGGTTTGGAGCTTTCTAGCGACCCGTCAAACACCACAGCAGCACCGACGTGGACTCTTAGTCACCCGGTGGGTCCATTGAACGTTAACGATGTCGGTAACGGGCGAACCGACGGCCACACAGCGGGCAGATGTTACGGTTAACTGACCGGAGAGTAACGGCTAGCTAAGTTAACGTTCATGGCGGCGGCGGTGAAAGTGCAGCCGGAGGTGAACCGTCCGCCGTGTTCGGTGTTCACTCCGGTTCTTCTTCTTCTTCTTGTTTCTCTTCTGCTGCTTCTTTTCTCTGTTTTTCAGGCGGCTGCTTGACATTAGTTTACGTTCTCCACGGTGACTTCGACTTCCGCATCGTTGAGGTGACGTCACGGCGACGTAAGGAGACGTCAGACTGGACCCGCCAGAAGAAAAAAGATTTCATTAATAAAGTCGTAAAATTAAAACTTAATCAACAAAATAAAACCACTCTTTACTTGTTGTTATGTCATGTAGTAATGAGAAAAACAAGAATAATTATTAAATTAATTTAAATTTAATTAAATCAAATTAAATTAAATTAAATTAAATTAAATTAAATTAAATTAAATTAAATTAAAACAAGAAAAACATCTTTATTCATTTGCAGAATTTTAAATGAATCAATAAAAGCATTAAAGTTATTCACCTCCTGTTTTGATTAATATGTGAAAAATATTTCATTTCTACGTGTTTATTACTGAAGTCGTTAAAATAAAAATTTACTCATGAAATTTTACGTCTTTTTTCATGTTTTTTTTATTTGTTTCTTGATATTAAGTTTTTATTCTCTTCCCTGGAGTTCTGTTCAATATTTTGGGTCATCTGTCTGTTTAGATTTTTATGTAAAAAAAAAAGAAAAAAAAAGATAATTAAATTGATAAGATTTGATTTCCATGTGTTTATTAATAATGTTGTTAAAATTAAAATTTTATTTTTGAAATATTACAATTTTTTCTTGTTTTATTCTTTAAAAAAAATAAAGTTTTAATTTCATAAAAATGTCGTAATATTTTTCCAGAACGAAGTCGTCTAGCAACTCAAGGTCGAAAGCTCCAGAAACACTAAATCAACCCTGAGTTAAGATTATTTCGTCATTAAATTATGATTTAATCTTGAATTATTTTTAATTTATCTCGTAAAATCAAAACTTTCTCCTTATAACATTACAACATTTTCTCTGGTTGAAAGTTCCAGTGAAACATTAGCCCCTTTTACACTGCCAGATTTTCGGCGAATGTTGGGCCGCTTTGCCGCCAAGCTGCGAGCGTTTAGACACACAGAGCCGGATTGGCGAGTTGATCCGAGGTGCCCAATTTTCCGCCTCGTAGGGTAGACATCAGCCCTTTTTAAACAGGAGTTGTGCAAATTTGCAGGAAAGCCCAATCAGTCTTTTTTCAGCATTGGCAGTATAAAAACAAAATCAGGGAGTGCAGCAAAATGCCGCCTGCCTACTTTTGTTTATACAGAATGTGCCTTTTTCGGGGCAATGGGGGGC
>NC_065524.1:39419988-39426041 GCF_006386435.1 Epinephelus moara | reverse complement strand
GTTTTGTTACTTGCTCACGCCCCCCATTGCCCCGAAAAAGGCACATTCTGTATAAACAAAAGTAGGTAGGCGGCATTTTGCTGCACTCCCTGATTTTGTTTTTATACTGCCAATGCTGAAAAAACACTGATTGGGCTTTCCTGCAAATTTAATTCCTATCTAAAAAGGCCTTTTGTTAGTTATGTTGTAAATATATTTGTTTTGTAAATCTGTGAATATATTTATAAAATATTCATATTTCCTCATTAAATGACTGTAAACATGTTTTTCTTCTAAAGATGCAGCTTTATCTCTGAATTTCTTCTTATAAAATTCTGACTGTTCTCAGTTTTATGACTTGTTTCTTAATATTACGTATTTATTCTCTTATGATTTCTTTCTTCTTCTTTTTTCACTTCATTGTCTAAATGTCACATTTTATTTCCCTCACAGCGTTCTGTTCAATAACGTATGCTGCTGGACGTGTTTAGGTCGAAACACTGGTAACGACATAATATACAGAGAGCCCGTATAGGGCTAGTAGGAGGGGCGGTGGATGGGTCCAACAAACTCGGGACTTTCACCCAGGAGCCGAGTGTTCACTTCCTGAATGTTAAACCAAGATGCTTTTTTTCTAAACGTAACCACGTGCTTTTGTTGATGTCACGGTGTTGGTAGAGTGACCTGGAACATCAGCAGCAGACACAGGAGGGTGCGTAACACGTCATATGTGATCGTAAAAGATGGCTGACAAAGTGGTGATATAAGTATGTGTGAGGGGCTTTTGATGTGTAAAGTCGTCACTCTATGATGTGACAGGGCGCTCTGGTGGCGACGCTGCGGGACGGCCAGTGACAGAGTTTTAAATGTGTTAATAACTGAGCTGAGATATATCAGTCACAAAATGGTAGATACAACACATCATCCCACCACTGACAATGTGACCGTTTTATATCTGCGGAAAAAATTGTGATTAAATGGCTTTATCTGTAAATTAATGACATTTTGAAGAATTCAGTTCTGTTTTGCGATTAATTCAGCAGATTTCTTTGTCCCATTGTCCCATTCTGGGACGCCGTGTCAACTTCAGCCACAGATGTTTTTTTCGTATTTGTTCCACGTTAAAGTCCACCATTTTTATTTAAGTAACAGTAAAAAGTATTTGCATCAAAATTAAATTATGAAAAGTAAAAAATCTGATGTGTTAACACTCAGACGAGAGTAACAGAGTACATTTACTTTACTATACTTAATTACAGTTTTGAGGTACTTGCATTTTTCTTGTACGTCTGTGTTTCAGGTTTTTCAAGACAAGTATCGGTACATCGTAGACTTGGAGATGATCAAAACCGGCTGCCGCAAACAAGACTACAGCAATCCGTTCACTTGTGACCTTCAGCCTGAGAGAGACGAGCGGCGCCAGGTGAGTCTCAGCAGCGAGGACGGGGACAGTTTGATGTTTTGGGGAGTGTGCTGAGGACGTTTTGATTTTAAGTTAGATCAGGAGTTTCTGTGCCGGACTACTTCCTGGAGTCTTGTCACCACATCCTGTATAAACACAACACGTCTGTTTTGATGTGTTCGTGACAGAGCGCAGCGTTTGTCATTAAATTCTACTTCCTGTTGTGTTTTCTGGACATTGCAGTGTCACCCTGAGTTCTTTATGTCATATGGAGAGGT
Source organism: Epinephelus moara (assembly GCF_006386435.1). Taxonomy (NCBI): domain Eukaryota; kingdom Metazoa; phylum Chordata; class Actinopteri; order Perciformes; family Serranidae; genus Epinephelus; species Epinephelus moara. Next base: position 39,424,382 of record NC_065524.1, on the reverse strand, counting down.
CAACATCAAGGATTTCATATGTGACCCCTGAAGCCACCAGCTGTCTCCAGCCTTCATCCTCCAACATCATCTTCATCCTCCACCTGTCTGCTCTCCGCCTCCTCTCACCTGGAAACTTCTCACTACAAATAAAACCAGCATTTAAAAAGTTTTCCTGCAGATTTATTTCCTGTGCAGAAACCCTCAGTGATGCAGTGAAGAAGAAACTGTGCTGTCTTTAATCTGTGGTTGTGTTGAGTGCTGACGCCACCTGCTGGTCACAATCATGAACAGCAGCCATAACACACTCCACAGGTTTAATACCAAAGAAATCCTTGATGTTGACCTCTCCATATGACATAAAGAACTCAGGGTGACACTGCAATGTCCAGAAAACACAACAGGAAGTAGAATTTAATGACAAACGCTGCGCTCTGTCACGAACACATCAAAACAGACGTGTTGTGTTTATACAGGATGTGGTGACAAGACTCCAGGAAGTAGTCCGGCACAGAAACTCCTGATCTAACTTAAAATCAAAACGTCCTCAGCACACTCCCCAAAACATCAAACTGTCCCCGTCCTCGCTGCTGAGACTCACCTGGCGCCGCTCGTCTCTCTCAGGCTGAAGGTCACAAGTGAACGGATTGCTGTAGTCTTGTTTGCGGCAGCCGGTTTTGATCATCTCCAAGTCTACGATGTACCGATACTTGTCTTGAAAAACCTGAAACACAGACGTACAAGAAAAATGCAAGTACCTCAAAACTGTAATTAAGTATAGTAAAGTAAATGTACTCTGTTACTCTCGTCTGAGTGTTAACACATCAGATTTTTTACTTTTCATAATTTAATTTTGATGCAAATACTTTTTACTGTTACTTAAATAAAAATGGTGGACTTTAACGTGGAACAAATACGAAAAAAACATCTGTGGCTGAAGTTGACACGGCGTCCCAGAACGTCAACAACCAACACACCCAGGGTACCTTGGACGTCATATGTGGACGTGGAAAGTCCATGACCAAACGTGGACATGTGACGAGGTCACAGTGAGGATGAGTTGGCATAATTAGTGGGATATGTACAAATGTTGGTGCACAGTGTTTCACAGGGACACACACAAACATCTGGTGGGCGAGCTGCTCGTCTCTGATGTGCAGAACAACGTCGGAGAAACATGAACCTGTTTCTTCAGAGTGTTTCCTGCTGTAAATCAGCTGGTGTGTGTCTCTGAGAGGAAGAGACCTCTGAGCATAATTCAGCTCTTCAACACTGAAGGAATTCTGACCAGTTTCAGATGGATGTAATCTGTAATCTGTAATCCTCACTGATATCTGACACACTGGATCTTAAAAGCTAATCTGAGGAGTAAAGAGGCAGGACTGACAGAAGTAAAGCAGTTACAAAACGTATGTGTTGTCTTTCTTCCTGATGTCGAGTTTGGGATCAATTCAGTTTCACTTTAACAGAAACAGTTAAGATCCTTTAAATTAATTTAACAAATTATAAGTGATTCTCAGTGTGACATCATCAGCACTGGGTCAGTTAAGGGCGTTTTAAGTTGATGTTGACCTGCCTGTGACCTTTGACCCCACAGACATGATGTCTTTCCTGACTCGTACCTGCCTCCGTGCTCTGATGATGGTGGAGGGTTTGAAGTAGTAATCACTGTTTGATCCGTGGTTGTTGTAGTAGTGGATGGCGCTGGTGAGACCCTGCTGAAGTTTGTAGTCACTCTCACTGACATCCGTCCACAGCCCGAGCGGCATTCTGCCTTGCTGGCCCACGGCCGACGCCATGACTCCAGAGGAAGAGGACGGCAGACAGTCAGACCTGCTTTTATCTGACAGCTTCACACATTAAAACACACAAAGAGTTCATATGATCTGGTGTTCAGTTATAAATTCAGCTCCAGACAGTTCGTACAAATCATCAGTCCGTACAAATCATCAGCTCGTACAAATCATCAGTCCGTACAAATCATCGGCTCGTGCAAATCATCAGCTCGTGCAAATCATCAGTTCGTACAAATCATCAGTTCGTACAAATCATCAGCTCGTACAAATCATCAGCTCGTACAAATCATCAGCTCGTACAAATCATCAGTTCGTTCAAATCATCAGTCCGTACAAATCATCAGCTCGTACAAATCATCAGCTCGTACAAATCATCAGTTCGTACAAATCATCAGTTCGTTCAAATCATCAGTTCGTTCAAATCATCAGTTCGTGGCCGACTGAGTCGTATCATACGAGAGCTGCCTCTTTGCTTTGGTGTCTGACGCAGAGGTCACTGACAAACAGTGCTGTTTGATAAGTTAGGATGAGAATGGGCTGGTTATCCTCAAAACTTCAGCAAGAGACAAGTGAGAGTTATTTCAGTCTGCAGTCAGTGACAGAGACAACGAGGCAGGAAACTATAAATGTCTGTTCAAACTGTGACAGTGTGAGAGCAGGAGTGGGCGGAGACAGTCACCTGTCAGTGCACAGGTAGAGGTCACATCAGGACTGGGTGTTGCCTGTTCACATCTTTTATTTGGGATCATGCTGCAACACCAGTAAATAGTTTGTTCAACTTTTGTTTGAGAGTGTGCTGTCATGTCAGCTTGTTCTCATTTCCAGTTTGTCAGATACCAACACTGTGTCACGCCCTTTATGAGCGAAATAAGCAGTCAACACCACGACTGAGCGTTTCTGTCTTTGAGCTGCACTGTACCAACCACAGTCTCAAAAGTATGCATTCAAACAGCCACAGTTTGTGACATCACAAACCCCAGGAACCAATCCTGTCAGCTTGTGGAGTATCAGACGCCAGGTGTAGCTACGTATCGGTCACTTCTACTCTATTCTCACGCTTTACGCAACATCAGCAACACATTACCCAACATGTCCTCATACAGTGGTTCATATTATCCTACGAGTTAGCGCCTCATGAGTGAAGTTAACGTAAAGCTACGAAGGTTAGGAGAAGAAACACGGCTATGACGGACATTAGAATGACTCAGAGTTCACCTACAGTCTTCAGGGAAAAGTCCAACATGTTCCCTTCACAGACTCGTCAAATACGGCCATTTTGTCAGCAGACTTTCACGTCCACGTGACGGACGAGGTGTCCACGTGACGGGCGAGGTGTCCACATGACGGGCGAGGTGTCCACGTGACGGGCGAAGTGTCCACATGACGGGCGAGGTGTCCACGTGATGGGTGAGGTGTCCACGTGACGGGTGAGGTATCCACATGATGGGCGAGGTGTCCACGTGACAGGCGAAGTGTCCACATGACGGGCGAGGTGTCCACATGACAGGCGAGGTGTCCACATGATGGGCGAGGTGTCCACATGACAGGCGAGGAGGTGTCCATGTGACGGGCGAGGTGTCCACATGACGGGTGAGGTGTCCACATGACGGGCGAGGTGTCCACATGACAGGCAAGGAGGTGTCCACATGACAGGCGAGGAGGTGTCCACATGACGGGTGAGGTGTCCACATGATGGGTGAGGTGTCCACATGACAGGCGAGGAGGTGTCCACATGACGGGCGAAGTGTCCACATGACGGGCAAGGTGTCCACATGACAAGCGAGGTGTCCACGTGACGGGTGAGGTGTCCACATGACGGGTGAGGTGTGCGAGGTGTCCACGTGACGGGTGAGGTGTCCACATGACGGGTGAGGTGTCCACATGACAGGCGAGGTGTCCACGTGACGGGTGAGGTGTCCACATGATGGGTGAGGTGTCCACATGACGGGCGAGGTGTCCACATGACAGGCGAGGAGGTGTCCACATGATGGGCGAGGTGTCCACATGACAGGCGAGGAGGTGTCCACATGACGGGTGAGGTGTCCACATGACAGGTGAGGTGTCCACATGACAGGCGAGGAGGTGTCCACATGACGGGTGAGGTGTCCACATGACAGGCGAGGAGTCCACGTGACGGGTGAGGTGTCCACATGACGGGCGAGGTGTCCACGAAGTGTCCACATGACGGGCGAGGTGTCCACATGACGAGCGAAGTGTCCACATGACGGGCGAGGTGTCCACGTGACGGGTGAGGTGTCCACATGACGGGTGAGGAGGTGTCCACATGACAGGCGAGGTGTCCACATGACAGGCGAAGTGTCCACATGACGGGCGAGGTGTCCACATGACAAGCGAGGAGGTGTCCACATGACGGGCGAGGTGTCCACGTGACAAGCGAGGAGGTGTCCACATGACGGGCGAGGTGTCCACATGACAAGCGAGGAGGTGTTCACATGACGGGTGAGGTGTCCACGTGACGGGTGAGGTGTCCACATGACAGGCGAGGAGGTGTCCACATGACAGGCGAGGTGTCCACATGACAGGCGAAGTGTCCACATGACGGGCGAGGTGTCCACATGACAAGCGAGGAGGTGTCCACATGACGGGCGAGGTGTCCAC
>NC_065524.1:39409784-39413427 GCF_006386435.1 Epinephelus moara | reverse complement strand
TGCAAACAACAGCTAAGAGATTAGCGAGAAAGTCGTAGAAAGGAGGAGAGCTATAAGTGCTTAAACAGAACCAGTGTGGGTTAAGACTTGAAGTAGACGTTAAAGCAACTGTAGTGAGAAAACAGGCTAGCAGAATTCACCAGAGCAGTACAGAGACGCTGTCACAGAAACACCGGAAATGACACAACTCGCTTACCGCAATACGTCAGCACGTCAGGTCAGCAGGAGGTGTCCACATGACAGGCGAGGAGGTGTCCACATGACAGGCGAGGAGGTGTCCACATGACAGGCGAGGTCTCCACATGACGGGTGAGGTGTCCACATGACGGGCGAGGTGTCCACATGACAGGCGAGGAGGTGTCCACATGATGAGCGAGGTGTCCACATGACAGGCGAGGAGGTGTCCACATGACAGGCGAGGTGTCCACATGACGGGCGAGGTGTCCACGTGACGGGCGAGGTGTCCACATGACAGGCGAGAAGGTGTCCACATGACGGGCGAGGTGTCCACGTGACGGGCGAGGTTTCCACGTGACGGGCGAGGTGTCCACGTGACGGGCGAAGTGTCCACGTGACGGGCGAGGTGTCCACGTGACGGGCGAGGTGTCCACGTGACGGGCGAGGTGTCTAACTGCGTCTGTTGTTGACAATCCAGGACGCTGTGTCAAATTTAGCCTGTTACATGTACTCTTTCTTCTCAAAACACACTTCAGTTTTCACAGGAAGTGTACAGCTTCTGGTCATCAGATGTGCACAGTCAGTAAAACACTTTGTATTTATGTTTATTTGATCACATCTTAGTTTGGCTCAACATTCACACAGGAAACAGACGGCTGGCTCCCGAGTAAAAGTCTAGGATCTGTTGACCCGTCCACCTCCCCTGCTGCCTGCATTATAGAGACTTTCCAGCTCTTTATATCACCTTGTTACCAGCGGTGTTATAAATATGTAGTTCTGACAAGGAGAGACGAGGTTTTAAGGGTTAAAGCAGTGACTGGAGATAAGTTTCAAACTTTACTACAGCTGCTCCATAAATTCACCTTTAACTGAAATATTAAAAAAATAAAATCAAAATAAAGATTGTTTTATTTAAACATAAAAAATTCTGTACGATGAAATAACTTCTCTTCAAACATGAATAAAGGAACAGGAAGTTTCTTACCCAGGACAGCGAGCAGAGAGACGAGCAGCAGCGTCTTCGGTCCCATCATGTCCTCTGTTAGTGTCTCTGTGGGGACTCGTCTGTGTCTCCTGTGAGACAGCGACACTCTGACCTCAGATCATTAACTACCTGAGATATTTATGTCGGGACCAGCTGGTTTTCTTCTTCTGTTTGTGTGACTCAAACATGTGACGTCACACAGATCACCTGAGGGTTATGAGTTATGTTTGTATAATTAGTGCTGAAAATTAATGCACAGATGTTTAAGATACAACAGACTGTGAATATATCAAACAGGAACTTCTTTTATAGCGTGACAGTCAGATACTGAACATCATTTCCATCGGTGTGTTCGTGTCCCCGCCTCCACGTGATCATAAACACTGTTAAATGGCCCTCAGACTGGCTCTCTGCCAACACACTGATCCTGGTTCAGTCTGTCAGTTTAACTCAGGACAGGTTTTTCTTCTGCTCGTTTAAATACCCTTTAAAAAAGAAGAGCCAGAGGTTGTGCTCCAACAATCGGGGTATCACACGGCTCAGCCTCCCTGTGATAGTTTACTCCAGGGTGCTGAAGGCTCCGATAGACTGTCAGACCTCCTGTTCAGGAGGAGAGATGCGGATTTCGTCCTGGTCATAGAACAGTGGACCAGGTCTTTACCCTCGCAGGGCTGCTGTTGGGGTCATGAAAGTTTGCCCATCCAGTTTACATCTTCTTTGTGGACTTGGAAAAAGCTTATGACGGCATCCCAAGGGGAGTCTTTCATTGGGTACTGAGGGATGACAACATACCGGGGTCACTGCTACGAGCCATCCGGTCCTTGTTTAACCAAAGTGAGACTTGTGTCTGTATACATGGCACAAAGTCAAACACGTTCCCATTGGGTTTTGTCCCTTGTCTCTGATTCTGTTCGTGATATCCTCCTGAGACCCTGCGACCTCATATGAGGACATCATATTGGCAATGCACTAATCCATGTCAAAACAAGATGGCAGCCATCACTGCCAAGTCAGTCTGCAGCCGATCTCAAGACAAAAGTGGACATGTTGAAAATTGTTTATTTATGATTAATAATGTTTGTAGTTTGATATGGCAACAAATTTGATCAATTTCAGCAACAGTGGCAAGATAAGACACTGCCAATTAGGAAGTACTTGTTTGAGGACACTGGGACTTTATCATCGTCTGGTTTGAGGACGTTGGGACTTTATCATCGTCTTGTTTGAGAACGTTGAGACTTTATCATGTCTGGTTTGAGGACGTTGGGACTTTATCGTCGCCTGGTTTGAGGACGTTGGAACTTTATCATCGTCTGGTTTGAGGACGTTGGGACTTTATCATCGTCTGGTTTGAGGACGTTGGGACTTTATCATCGTCTTGCCTGAGGACACTGGGACTTTATTATCGTCTGGTTTGAGGACATTGGGACTTTATCATCGTCTGGTTTGAGGACGTTGGGACTTTATCATCGTCTTGCCTGAGGACGTTGGGACTTTATTATCGTCTGGTTTGAGGACATTGGGACTTTATCATCGTCTGGTTTGAGGACGTTGGGACTTTATCATTGTCTTGCCTGAGGACACTGGGACTTTATTATCGTCTGGTTTGAGGACATTGGGACTTTATTATCGCCTGGTTTGAGGACATTGGGACTTTATTATCGCCTGGTTTGAGGACGTTGGGACTTTATCATCGTCTGGTTTGAGGACATTGGGACTTCATCATCGTCTTGCCTGAGGACGTTGGGACTTTATCATCATTGTCTTGCCTGAGGACGTTGGGACTTTATTATCGCCTGGTCTGAGGACGTTGGGACTTTATCATCGTCTCATTTGAGGACGTTGGGACTTTATCATTGTCTTGCCTGAGGACGTTGGGACTTTATTATCGCCTGGTTTGAGGACGTTGGGACTTTATCATCGTCTTGCCTGAGGATGTTGGGACTTTATCGTCGCCTGGTTTGAGTTGTCTTGCCTGAGGACGTTGGGACTTTATTATCGCCTGGTTTGAGGACGTTGGGACTTTATCATCATCTTGCCTGAGGATGTTGGGACTTTATCATCGTCTGGTTTGAGGACATTGGGACTTCATCATCGTCTTGCCTGAGGACGTTGGGACTTTATCATCGTCTTGCCTGAGGACGTTGGGACTTTATCATCGTCTGGTTTGAGGACGTTGGGACTTTATCATTGTCTTGCCTGAGGACATTGGAACTTTATTATCGTCTGGTTTGAGGACATTGGGACTTTATTATCGCCTGGTTTGAGGACGTTGTTACTTTATCATCGTCTGGTTTGAGGACATTGGGACTTCATCATCGTCTTGCCTGAGGACGTTGGGACTTTATCATCGTCTCGTTTGAGGACGTTGGGACTGTATCATTGTCTTGCCTGAGGACGTTGGGACTTTATTATCGTCTGGTTTGAGGACATTGGGACTTCATCATCGTCTTGCCTGAGGACGTTGGGACTTTATCATCG
>NC_065524.1:39394393-39407854 GCF_006386435.1 Epinephelus moara | reverse complement strand
CTGAGGACGTTGGGACTTTATCATTGTCTTGCCTGAGGACGTTGGGACTTTATTATCGCCTGGTCTGAGGACGTTGGGACTTTATCATCGTCTCATTTGAGGACGTTGGGTCTTTATCATTGTCTTGCCTGAGGACGTTGGGACTTTATTATCGTCTGGTTTGAGGACATTGGGACTTTATCATCGTCTGGTTTGAGGACGTTGGGACTTTATCATCGTCTGGTTTGAGGACATTGGGACTTCATCATCGTCTGGTTTGAGGACGTTGGGACTTTATCATCGTCTTGCCTGAGGACGTTGGGAATTTATCATCGTCTTGCCTGAGGATGTTGGGACTTTATCATCGTCTTGTCTGAGGAGAAATTAAAAATACATACCAAACAAAAGTTCAGGTCTCAGGCGGAGATTCATGGACAGGATCCCGAGGTGCTGCTGGGGGGGAGGAAGGGGTCTGCTATGGTGCATCTGCAGTGATGCGGGAGCTGTGCTGGACGTCGTGGTGAAGAGGGAGCTGAGACAGGGGGCGAAGCTTTCCATTTCCTGGTCCATCTCCGTCTTGAGAGACAGAGACGGAGTAGAGCCGCTGCTCCTTCATGTCAAAAGGGGTTCAACATCTGATCAGGATCCTCCTGGACGCCTCCTGTTAGACGTGTTCTGGGCACGTCCAGCTGGTAGGAGGCCCCGGGGCAGACCCAGAACACACTGGAGGGATTACATATCTCATCTGGCCTGGGAACACCTCAGGGTCCTCCAGGAGGAGCTGGAAAGTGTTGCTGGTTAAGGAGACATCTGGAATACTTTGGATAAGCAGTTGAACATGGATAGATGGATGAAAGTCTTTAGTGTCTCCAGGGGGAGCAAGAGTGGTGTCTGATAAATGTCCTCAAGTGATGTCAGAGAGAAGAGACCAGACCTCTGCAGCTAACCCTCCTCTCTGCTGCAGGAAACATCATAATCTACCACACAGCTGTCAGAGGGAGAGGTGCACTGTGGGTAATGTAGGTCCCAAGTTTCCACCAGGAAGAAGAACCATAGATTTTGATCTTTTTAGTTTGACACTGTCCGTCATGACAGCAGTGACGGAGGGCGGCAACAAGGACCGACAGTCAGACAGTGGAGGCAGCAGGACGACTTCAGTGGTCAAACAGAGGAGGGGACAGTGGACCAGGTGGGGAGGAGGAGGGAGTCCAAATTAGTCCTGAAGGTTGGACAGGACCTATGAACATTTCCTGCTTTTTTACAAACAATCAATCAATTGATTTATGGAGAAAACAATCAGCAGATTAATCCACAATAAATATAATCATTAAAAACTTGTGAAAGGAGGTTTCATAATGATTTACATTAATACATGAGCCAGAATCTTCTAATGAGATCAGATATAATAACAATCACTTTAAATACTTTATATTTCATACATCATTTTACTGTCACAGAATATTTCCACAGTGAGGTCTTGGTACCTTCCCTGCAGTACAGGATGTGAAACCTTCCTCTGGTTATCTTCCTCTCTCTGTGTCCAGTGAATCATTTATCTGTCAGATTAACTCTGTACAAAGTGTTTTAAACAAAGTATGACTCTGTTCTCAGATCTGGAACAAACTGCTCCTCTAATCAGACTGTTAGAAACTGTAATCAGCTGATTCTGTTCTGTGACGACTGAAAACACTGATTCATAATAATCAGCCTGTGTTCAGCTTTGTGACGACGAATCCTCCTGCTGACCCAACAGGGTTTTTACTGAGCTTATTTAAAGGTGTTTCAAATATTAAATGAACCCAACTCAGTCCCAGTGCTCCTCTACACCGAATGACATTCTGATGTTATTCGGTCTAGAGGAGTAAAAATAATTAAAGAAAACACAAACAAATAATAAATCAGATCTGCAGACACACAAATTCTAAATAAATTTAAAGAGGCAAGCGTCAGTGGTGTTGCGTCGCACTGTGGCAACGACCAAACTGAGCGTGGGGGATCAGAGATAATCAATAAAATGTAGGCTGTAAAGCCACCAGTATAGTCTGATAGACTGATAGTCTGATTTTACTGTGGCCACTGCCCTGTGTAACCCACATTATTTTCATCATGATATATTTAGGAAAAGATGCTGTCTGTTGCCTCTTTAAAGAAAAACACACTGTGCATAAAACACAAATCTACGAGTGCAGAACTGAGATTCACAAATGAAAACTAGAATCACAAACATGTTTGAGAAACATATTCACACAACTTTTTTCATTTAGTTAACTAATTAAATGTGCTCACAGATTCTTTTTATGTTTATTCATAAAGTTAATATTGAGACAGATCTACCTCCATATTAACACGCTGAAATAAGACAGAACAGCACAGTGGGATAAAAACCATCCAGTACGTTATTATGATCAGAAACTTTCTCAAATTAATGACTCAGTGTTGTTTCAAGGAAAATACTTTGAGAAAGTTTCTCATTATTTTAGGACACTAACAAATAAAAACAGTATTAATGTGAAAGCCAGTTTTTGCCAGTGTGATAAAAATAAAAATAAAAATAAAAATCCTGTGAGTCAATACAATGAAAAACTTTGTCTTAATGACTCTGTTGTTTCTCAGGGTTTTGTTCTTTTGTGGAGGCATTAACTTAATATTTTGATAAGGTTTGATAAGTTTGTCATTATTTCAACAATGTTTCTGATGATTATATACATATATATATATAATACACTATAAATGTACTAGAATAAAAACACTAAATACTAAACTATACTTTTTTTTTGCAGAAATGGAGAAAATCAGTACATTTATAAAATAAACAAAAATAAATCAAAGTTCTTGATGAGCAGAACAGAGCGCGTTTGTTTGAGAAGGAATAAAAAGTAATAACTTTATTTCATTTATTATTATAATTATAATTATTATTATTATTATTATTATTGTTATTGTTGTTTTTGCAGCTTCCGTACCGTAAAATAGAAAATCAGTAAATGAAAAAAAAGAAGAAAAGGGGCGTGTCTCAATGAAGCCCCACCCCCTGCGAACAGGCTTTAATTAGGACGGTGAGACAGGTGAGAGGACAGACCGGAGCAGCAGAGACAGAGGAAACACTGACGGGACTCAAAGTGTACAGATTTTATTAAATATAAACTCCTGATAATATTATTAATATAAATAAAGATGCTGCAGGTGAATGAGACGGAGCTTCCGGTCCTGTCGGAGTACAGCTTCGAGCGGCGCTTTGACGAGAGAGGAGCGATTCAGTGGATGCAGGCTAACTGGTGAGCTAACTGACTGTTTATATTCTGCTCTCAAATTTAATTCAAACTGTAATAACTCTTTGATTTGACTGAAACGTTTCTGCAGAGACTTTAGACCCCACAAACTGTCAGGAAGAGCAGTCTCCTCAGTGGAGAAACTACGCTCCGAATTCCATTACAGTAATCAACACTTTTAAAAATGGCCTCCCCATCCTAAAGTACACACTGTTTAAAATATTTATGAAGGCGGTTTCGGGATTGAGAGGGTCCAGTGTTTGTTTCGGCATACTCCCAGTACTCCAAACGGCACCTGTTGCGACACACACTCACCTCAACCGGTTTGCTCGATACTAAAAGTGCCACACTGCAAGCCATCAGGGGAGTGAGGGGAGGCGGCGGACACAGCGGTGATCGATTTAAATATCATCTAGGTCTGTAGGATTAAAATGTCCTTTCTGTATTTTGTGAATGCCGAACGGGAGAGCTGGAATCACTCATTCAAGAGGTAGATTGCTGTTTGTGTCCAAAGTATGCCTCATTTACAGGTAAGGTAGAGAACTTTAAATTACGTAATATGTGAAGGGGATTTGGTGCTGCAGGCAAACACATAGCGCAGCAAGTGTTCTCGGGATTACACAGAGCTCAAAGGAATCAGTGCGCTCAGTGGATGCTGCACGTGCACTACAGGTGAGTCACAGTGATGTCACACTGTGAAGCATTTGAAGTATGTTGGAGTGTTTAAGGTGGATCCGGTTGTTCCGGTTGAAAGCCTCCAGGCTCAGGCTCAGGGTCAGGTGATGGAAGAACTACAAATCCTTCTTCATGGGTTAAATACAGACATTTATATTGTGTTTAATATAATTATGATGTAATATTTTAATGCCTGTGTCACGTTAATAAAGCAGCTGACAGTGTTTATCATTCAGTCATGATTAATTATGATTAAAATATATATTTAATGAAACCTAAAGAAAAGAGATCAGAGTGAAGCTGTGATGAAACAGCTGACGTGACTCAGTCAGTAAAACACAGGTGTACCTCAGGTCTCAGGTGTGACTCTGCACCTGTCTATGAAAACATGACTGTGACAGCATGAAGAGAGACGTCACGCTGGATCAGTTCTTCACACAAATTAATACAATTAAAATTTAATAGGCGAGAGAGCAATCAGATTTATTGTTTTTTTTTAAAGAAATATTTTTATGTCAACATTTCAACATCAACTTTTGACAGCATAGCATTTTGAAGTCAAACTTGTAAAGTCATCTTTTTTAATCAGTATTTTCACAACTTTTTAGCATTAGCATTTTGATATCAACTTTAACATTAGCAATTTAACCCCAAACTATTAAAGTCAAGTTTTCAGCGTTAGCATTTTAATGTCAACTTTTTAAAGTTGGCATTTTAACGTTAACATTTCAACATCAACTTTTTAACATCAATATTTTCACAACTTTTTAGAGTTAGCATTTTAATATCAGCTTTTTTGCATCAGCATTTTACCGTCACTATTTTAACATCAACTTTGTAACATTAGCATTTTAATGTCAGCATTTCAACAAACTTTTAACGTAAATATTTCAGTGTCTGAAGAAGGGCACCTGTGGCCCGAAACGTCACTCCAGGATGGTGGAATAAATGCACCTGAAGGGCGCTGAAGTGTGCTGACTTTTTTGTCGTAACGTAAATATTTCAACAACTTTTCAACATTAGCATTTTAATAACATTTAACGTACTTTAACATTAGTTTTGTAACATTAGCTTTTCGGCATTAGCATCGTAACATTAGCAAGGTGTGAAAATAAGAGTAGCATCCAACTCAATGCTAACATTAAATGTTAGCTAAAGTGCTGTTAGCTTGTTGTATAAGTAAATTATCTTTTTTTTTTTTTTAACCTGTCAAAGAAAGTTACGTTAATGTTTTTCAAATCTTGATCACCTGACCCAAGTGTGTCCTTCACATGTTTTTATATATTCAACATTAACGTCTGAACGTGTGTTTCCTCCTGCAGGAGCAAGTCTTTCGTGTTCAGCGCTCTGTACGCCGCCCTGGTGTTCGGAGGTCAGCACTACATGAAGCCTCGACCCAAAATGAACCTGCGGCGGCCGCTCATCCTCTGGTCGCTCAGCCTCGCCCTCTTCAGGTAACGACACAATTTTAACATTTAAAACTCTGTTCGTGGTGACGTTCATCACGTTGGTTTTATGTAAACTCTTTGAAAGGATTTTAAATCAGTCGCTGACTTTATGACAGAAGAAAATAAAACGTATCTGAGTCGACCAAACTTCCTCTGAGAGGGAAGACGCTCTGTAACACCGTCAGAGTGATACCTTCTTTTCTGTAGAGGATCTTTCATCATAATCATTCATGTCAGATCAATAAATTTTACGTATAAACTTTAAATAAGTGAATTGAGAGTTGTTATTAATCAGTTACATATTAAATAAACATTTAAGTGAATATAAACATCAGATTGATATTAAAAGACTGGATTTGGTATCAGGACCAAACAAACATGATCAGACTTCTGCTCGTAACAAACAAACAAATATTGTTTATATGTGTAAACAGGTTTGTTTGTTTTAACTTCAGTTCTCGATTATAACTAAAATTAAGAACAAAATCTATCTAAACAATTTTAAATGAGAGTTTCCAGATACATTTAGAGCGATTAACAGGTGTCTGAGGGGGCGTGGCCTGTTTATAAGCACCTGTAATATCAGGTGAGGTGTTTCTGTTATTCTGTCCACCCTGTGCGGCCTGAGGTAACACTCTGCCAACAAATTAAAAACCAAACAAAAGTAAAAGTCGTTTCCTCAGAGATGTCCTGAAAACACGACCTTTAACCTCCTGTCTCCATGGTAACCAGCAGCATGCTGTAAGTGATTTCTGTGAACAACAATAAGAGCTGCTGGGGAAGGAGGCTCTGTCTCCATGGTAACGTGCTGTCGGTCATTGTGCCTGAGGATGATTACAGCTCAAGTGTGTTTGTGTTTGTTCTGTGTGACGATGGCTCGTCTGTCGCCATGAGGACGACCACACAGAGCTGTCAGCTGACACCTCACTGTGTCTCCAGAGGGTCAAGCCACAGAGTCACGCTCTCTGTCTGAGCTGAGGCCTCTGTCAGAAAGAACATGTGACACGCAGGTGGTGATCAGCTGTGAACGCAGGCTTCAGGCTCTGAACGCTAAAGTCAGATGACGCCGCGACGCTGAAACGTGATCGATCTGCCCCGCCCACTTTAAATGATCAGTGAAAAACAGCAGCGTTGCTTCAGTGAAGACGAGCGAGGAGTACGGAGACACATTTGTGTCAAAATTATTTATCCGTGTGTTTGTAAAGGCATCATCATCCTCACTGTGACCTCGTCACATGTCCACGTTTGGTCATGGACTTTCCACGTCCACATATGGCGTCCAAGGTACCCTGGGTGTGTTGGTTGTTGACGTTCTGGGACGCCGTGTCAACTTCAGCCTGTTACATGCATTGTCTGTTTTCAAAATACACTTCTGTTTTCACAGGAAATGTACAGTTTGATACAGTCTCTTTCAAAATAAAAGCACTACGTTGGTACAACACTGCAACACACACACACATGGTTGGGTTTAGGAACAAAGAACAGGGTTTGGCTTTACAATCTTACAGGAAGTGAACACCGACCTCCTGGGTGAAGGTCAGGGGTGGTCCCACCTGTGCTACTTGGACTTCCTCTGCCTTAATTTACGCTGCGTTTCCCCTGACGGCGCCAGGCGCCAGTCGCCAGGCTGCGTATCATGCCGACGTGAAAGGTCGGCTTTTTCGTTGGTGTCTGACCCCAGAAGTCACTGAGCGAGTGCCGGTGTGCCGGTGTTTGACGACTTCAGAGTGAGACTGGGTTGATAAACTTTAAATATAAAACACTTTCCACAAATACAAGAAAGATTTGTAAACTCAAAAGTATTTTGCAAAATAAAACAGATCTTCTCGTGTTCAAACAACAACAAAAAACGACACATTTCTGGCTATGACGATGTCATTGTAGTGATTTATTTATTATTATTTTTAAAGAAAAAACAAATTGTTTTATAATTGTTTAAATTTTAAACAAGTTAGAACTGTAACTTTGTACCACTGAGAGGGGACAGGTGATGTTTATGGAGGTCTCTCTGTTGTGTGTCTGTAGTCTGACAGATCTTCTTCTTCTTCTTCTTCTTCTCTCAGCATCATCGGTGCGATCCGGACCGGCTCCTACATGTTCCACATCCTGAGCAGCAGCGGCTTCAGACAGTCCATCTGTGACCAGAGCTTCTATAACGGACCCGTCAGCAAGTTCTGGGCCTACGCCTTCGTCCTGAGCAAAGCTCCAGAGCTCGGTCAGTCCACCAAACACACAGGATTATTTAACATGCTGATTCTCCTCTTGTTAAAGCTTCCATCCAAACACACTGACCGTTTCTGTTGACCCTCCCTCCACCATAAATGAGTTGTTGATTTCTTACCCTTTGATGTTTGACAGTTAAATGAAAGAAAGAAATCATCCAATATTTTCTTTTAAAAAATCACCAACAAAATGTTTCTTAAAGAAAATCATCTTCTGACTGATGGCTCTGTCACTTTGGTGATGTGTTAAGAAAAAACAAATTGCCCAAAATATTTAAGGTTAGAGAAAAACTGCCAAACTGTTTTCTTTAAAAATTGCCCAACTTCTTTGAGGAAAAAACAAAAATAATAGAAAAAAAGCCAAAAAAGGTTTCTTAAAGGAAAAAATAGCTTAAAATTATTCTTTAGAAAATCAACAGTAAAATAAAAACAAATGTCTTGAATCTTGACTGTGGGACGAACAGAGTATATGAAATTAAAAGAATTGAAAATTAAAATACAATCACTTAAAGCCGTCCCCCCCCCCCTTCAGGTCACACACACACACACACACGCACACACGCACACACACACACACACACACACACACATAACATCTGCAGATATCATGATGACCCATGAGATGAATTAAACCCTGGTTTGTGTCTGGCAGGCGACACGGCGTTTGTCGTGCTGAGGAAGCAGAAGCTGCTCTTCCTGCACTGGTACCACCACATCACCGTGCTGCTGTACTCCTGGTACTCCTACAAAGACATGGTGGCCGGCGGCGGCTGGTTCATGACCATGAACTACACCGTGCACGCGCTCATGTACAGCTACTACGCAGCGCGTGCCGCCGGCCTGCGCGTGCCGCGGCCGTTCGCCGTGCTCATCACCAGCGCTCAGATCGTTCAGATGGCGATGGGGTTGACGGTGAGCGTGCTGGTGTACCGCTGGATGCAGCACGGAGACTGCCCCTCCCGCCTCGACAACATCACCTGGGCCGCCATCATGTACCTCAGCTACCTGCTGCTCTTCTCCAACTTCTTCTACCAGACGTACCTGCGCCGCCGCGGGGACGCCAAGACGCATAAGGCTGAGTAGAGACCAGGGACATTGTGGGAGATCTGACTGTGTGTCATGTCTCTGTTGAACTGAAGCTGCTAACATTTAAACATCTTTAACGTGACATTTTATATTTCTGACGGGGAACTGGAGCCATCGTTTGTTTGGCTGACCTCAGGAGCTGCTGGTCGACCGCTGCCTCCATCACCAGTGTGTTTGTGTTGTTGTGCTGTTTAAAATCATTTGATAAACTTTGTGTTAATTCAGAGCAGAACATCAACTCCCCATCCAACCACCTGATGTTTGTCTTCAGGCAAAAACACTTTCACACATAACCAAACTTCAGGCGTAAAATAAAACCTAAAATATTTATTTGTAAATCAACGACTTGTTTTTAAATCTGCAGGAAACATCTGTAACAGTGTCGAATGATGTCACTTCAGATTTTTTAAAGTTTGACGGACACACAAAGGTCGAAGCATCGTAAAGTTAATCAGACTAAATGATAAATGAGTCAGTTTTATCTCCTCATAATTTCCAGCGACTGATTTTAGTTCACACACATTTGTTTTAAACACGCCTTCATCACTGGGCCCGACGACACATGACGTCATCCTGACTGACGACCTGCTGGAATTTAGTCAAAAGATTTGTTGACGCTCACTTCGATGACTCGTCACCCCTCACACCCAGCAGGCTGATGAAACCACCACTCCCATCCCAAACCGCTCGTACTGGTGTAACTGGTTTCCCCTGTCCACACCTCCAGTCCTGTGTGTGAGGAGCCAATCAGGAGGCAGCAGCAGACGGTTTACACAAATCTCACCTGGAGTTTGATGTTTGAGTCACACTGTGTTTACAGGAAGTGATTTTAAAGCTTTGTGTTCATGGCGGACACAAACAGACCTCCCCGACGTTCAGTTGAAACAGCTGTTAGAGTGAATCTCTGCCGACGCCTTCAGCTTCTGTCACATCTGACAGCTGCATCACACTGCCTCCTGTTTCTAACTTCTGTTTTTACTCTGTGACCTGCTAAGAGTTAATTTTCACATAACTGTCGCTGCAACTTAAAGGAACAGTTACAGAAATGTAATTATTTGAAGGATAGTCCCTTAAGATGAATCATCTTGTTTTCGAGTTCATATTTTGTAGAGTGCAGCTGTGTGAGGGTCTTATCCAGTCAGTGTGTCGCCTCCAGTTTGGAGAAGCAGGCTGAACAGTGTGCTGCTGTGGATGGAGGCAGAAACATATTTGAACAACTAAAAACACTACTGAGTATTTTCACTGCTTTACTTTAACTTCACACAGCTTCGCTCTCGTCAACGCCGGACTCCATTTAGAAAATCAGTAATTTAAGTTTAATCACAGCAGGACATTGCTGAGCTTGTGTGTCAGACTCCTGACACCTGCTGTGGGTAGCTTCCTCATACAGCCCCACGTCAAATGATCCGGACTGTCCCTTTAAGATTGTTTTTATCAGCAAATCGTCCGTTTAGCGTCTAAACTGTCACCAGAATCCAACGTGACGTCCTTAAACATCTTGTTCTCAACAGTCTGAAACTGATTTGAGAAGCTGAAACCTGCCGCTCGATAAACGTCAACAGTTAAATATCTGTCCGTCGACTTTTATTTGAATCGACTCGTCGTTTGAGCTCTTTGCTGCTTTTAAACTTTGTGTTTGGTAAAACCAGTTTGTTTACATGTAAACAAGAACCTTACATTAGTTTTGAGGTTGTTGTTTTTTCCATCCATGTTTTCCAGCTGAGAAACAAATCTATGACGTGATTTATTTATTAATATTTATTTGACGTATGATGGCAGCCAGTCGGTGGCCGGAGAAGTCTCCAAACACAAATCACTGTTTGTTTATTAATATCACTGACGTGTTGATCACATGTATTTATGAGTTTGTATTTTTTATATTGTTTTTTGCACCACAGAGATTTTTGTTTACTGAAAGCTGTCGTCAGGAAACATCTTCCTCACTAACATGTTTATTATTATTATTGTTGTTATTATTATTGTTTTGAAGTGTGTGATGTGAAAGTTTCTGTCTGAGTTTTAAGGAGACGTTCAGCAGCAGAAGCTGTTTGATGAACGAGCCACATGAACGCTGACTGATGATGATTTTCTGTATGAACACACCTTTATATTTCTGCTGTTGATGAATGAGAACATGAGAACATGTGAACACCTTCAGGTTCAAAACATTTTATTTATTGTTTGAAAAATATAATAAAGAAGCTGTTTATAAATGTGTTTGTTCATTTGATGTTTTTAAAGCTTGAACTCGATGAAACAGGAGCAGATAACTCATGTTTACCTAAAGCTAAATATACAGTTATTAACTCTTTATGACCTGGACCAGGCTGCTGTCGGTCCACATGTAAATAATGACACGTTTATTTTACTGACGGGAACTGAAATTCATACTGTTAAGATTTAAACAAGTGACTTTGCATCAACTTTAAGAGCCAGAAACTAAAGAACAAATGTGGAAACAAGATCAAACTACAATCACTGCCCTGTGGTTGTATGACTCCGCCCACCAGTCCGCCCTGTGGTTGTATGACTCCGCCCACCAGTCCGCCCTGTGGTTGTATGATCAGTGACCTTGATCTTTGCCCACCAAGTGGATGTTTGTGCCAGATTTGAAGAAATTGAGGCATTCTTGTGATATTGTGTTCATGAGAATAAGGGGGGCGCAAGGTGACCTTCAAAATCTAATGTTTGCTGTTAAGTCAAAGTTAACATTTGTGCCAAAGTTTTTTAAAATATCTCATTCATGAGAATGAGATGGATGAGTTCAAAGTGACCTTTGATCACCAAAATCTAATAAGTTCATCGTTGGGTCCAGGTGAACGTTTGTGCCAAATTTAAAAAACAAATCCCTTGAGGTGTTTTTTTAATTTAATCTAAATAACTGTAACATGTACGATGTTAAACAGACCTAAAGTCAGCTGTCGTTCACTCTACAGTGTTTAAATACCAGAAGAAGAAGAAGAAGACTCCAGCTGAACTGAGGAGAAACAACAGCCTCCCTGTGATTTAAAAACTGAGACCGTTTCCATGTGAATCCGTCTGAATTTTAAAACGTCCACATGAATGTTTACAGGTTGTTTTTGTAAAGTTGTAAACACAAAGAAATGTGACCTTTGCCCTGCGTCAGTAACCTGGGTTCATATTAAAGTCCTTGGTCACGGTCCTCACAAGTGTACGAACGTGTGTGTGTGTGTGAGTGTGTGTGTGTGTGTGTCAGGGTTGCTTCTGTTGCATCTCCCTCCAGCTCTTCCACAGCAGCAGATCTCGACTCTTCCCCAGAGCAACCAGGCAACGAGGCAACCTCAGCCCGTTAAACTGACCCACACCGTCGTCACGGCCCATCGCCAGCAACATGGTGACGTTACCTGGCAACCAGTGACACAGACAAGCAACCGACAACACCGTCAGTTGACCAGCAATACAGACAGGCAACCAGTGACACAGACACACAGACAAGGAAACTGGCAACACAACTAGCAACGCAGATAAGCAATTACAAACACAGATGGGCAACTATAAACACAGTAGGGCAACATGCAACACAGACAGGCAACTAAAAACACATGCAGACAACTAGCAACACAACCAGCAACATAAAGCGGCAACTTAAACCACAGACAGACAACTAAAAATACAGATAAACAGCTAGCAACACAACCGGCACCACAGACAAACAATTAAAAACACATGGAGACAGCAAGTCACTCAACTTGCAGCAAAGACGGGCAACTAAACACAGACAGACAACTGACATTACAACCAGCAACACAAATGGGCAACTGAAAACATAACTCGCAACATGAACAGGCAATTAAAAAATGCATGCAGACAAATAGCAACAAAATCAGCAACAAAGAAGGGCAACTTGCGACACAGAGAGGCAACTAGCAACACAATTGCCAATGTAGATGGGAAACTAAAAAACCAGAGAACCAGACACAGGTGTGTGTGTGTGTGTGTGTGTGTGTGTGTGTGTACCTGTGCGATATGAGGTCAGCTCCTTCCCACTCAGACTGTTGATGATGTTGCTCACGGCGACGGTGGCGTGCAGCCCGGCGTGGTACGCCATCTTGGGCTCGTTGACATTGGCGCAGTCGCCCACAGCAAAGACGTTAGAGAAACCTTCAACCTGCAGGTGATCGTTCACCTTTAAAGCTCCGTTATCAGCCAGGCAGCCCGCTGTCAGCACAACACATCAACTGATCAATCAACTGATCAATCAACCGATTACCTGATATTTATTTGAGGCTGTTTATTAACAGATTTATGAATCAATCACAAACAGCTGTTTTTATGTGACGTAGATTATTTATGTCGGACCTGACGGTGGCGCTACAGTTAACATCATCATGACATCATCCTCACAGGATCATGAAGATCCTCAGATGACGTCTGACTGATTGAAACTGATGGACAGAAAAAATAAACAAACACTGACCTCTAGTGGACAAAGCACCAAACTGCATGACTAACAGTACTTGGACTGAGAGTAACAGAGTACTTATACTGAGAGTAACAGAGTACTTATACTTAGAGTAACCAAGTACTTGTACTGAGAGTAACCAAGTACTTGTACTGAGTAACAGAGTACTTATACTGAGAGTAACAGAGTACTTGTACTGAGAGTAACCAAGTACTTGTACTGAGTAGAAGAGTACTTATACTGAGAGTAATAGAGTACTTGTACTGGGAGTAACTGAGTACTTATACTTAGAGTAACCAAGTACTTGTACTGAGTAACAGAGTACTTATACTGAGAGTAACAGAGTACTTGTACTGAGA
>NC_065524.1:39379055-39386318 GCF_006386435.1 Epinephelus moara | reverse complement strand
CAGATACCTGTTCTCTTTACTGAGGAGTAGTGGGAGCTGATGACATTCAGCCAGGCATAAGCTTCATCAGAGTAGAAGATTAAATTACATGCCCTCCCATCTTTATACAGGTCGAGAAAGAGTGTTTCTGGTCTTTCCCGGAGAACTTGTTGTTTATACTTGCCCCTTGCAGTCTTGCTTTTTACAGCTGGGGGATATTCTATTGTCTCAGAGCAGGTAGACATGATGCCACTGATGCCAATGATGCCGTTGCTAGGCAACCGTCCAACTGTTATTTAGCTAGTGTAAGCTAGTTAGCTGTTACCTTTAATATTTCACTTGGGATTTTATTTGTAATTTAAAGTGTTAAAACTTACTGTCAGTGTCCAGTAGTTTTCACTTAGTCTCCTTGTTTGTTTAGTTGAGTCCTCCTCTGTCTTCTTCTTTTCTTTTAGTTGTTTTGACTGCTTAGGTTAGCAACATTGTTAGCAACATTGTATCCAACCGGCTAAATGTCTTGATCTTTGTCTCCAGGGTCCTGTTCCAGCTGTTTTTCCTCTCTTTCTCTTCTCTGGCATGTTGTGTTGACGTCTGTATTCAAGTTCTTTACTATTTTTCAGTGTTTATCTTATTTCTGAACAAAAAACAATAATGTAACAGTTGCTCTTCCTGAGGTTTCTACCGTTTTTTTTCCCTGTTAAAGGGTTTTTTGGGGAGTTTTTCCTGATCAGCTGTGAGGGTCATAAGGACAGAGGGATGTCGTATGCTGTAAAGCCCTGTGAGGTAAATTGTGATTTGTGATATTGGGCTTTATAAATAAAATTGATTGATTGATTGATTGATTATTATTTTTTGCATTTTAATGATTTAGCGCTTTTATATTGTCTTACTTGGGCTTTTAGAAGTGCTTTTTTCCCATATTATTCTTGAATTGTGATTTGTGATATTGGGCTTTATAAATAAAATTGATTGATTGATTGATTGATTGATTATTATTTTTTGCATTTTATTGATTTAGCGCTTTTATATTGTCTTACTTGGGCTTTTAGAAGTGCTTTTTTCCCATATTATTCTTGAGTGCCTTTTGTACAGTATCTGTCAGAACTACTGTCCCTGAACCTTTGTGATGTTGCTATTCTTGCCTTTTTTACTGTCTTCTATGTTGTCTGTGCACCACGATTGTAGCCTGAATGTGGCATTTGGAGTCCAAGACAAATTTCCCCCTGGGGACAATAAAGTTTATATTGATTGATTGATTGATAATAACAAAGAACCACCTGAAACACAGAGAGGCAACTTGAGACAGGTATTTCTATTTCAACACCATGGACAACAAACAGGCAACCATCAACACACAGAGACAACTAAAGAGATGAACATGCAGCTTTAAATGAGGTGTACCAACAGTAAAAATGTCTTCACCTTCTTGTCCGGATACTCGGTCTTGATCTCAGCAGCCATCTCCACACCGGTCGACCCTCCTCCCACCACCAACACTGAGCCTGCTGCCTGCACCTGAACACACACACACACACACACACACACACACACACACACACACGGTGATGAGTTGCCTCTCTCTACAGAGCTCTCAGTATCTGTCCTGTTATCGTACCTGCTTGACGAAGTCCTCGTATGTCTGGACGGCGGTCTGATACGATGCCACAGTGTTGAACTTCCCGGGGAAGGTTCCATCAGTCCCAGTACACAGGATGAGGTGGGAGTACTGGATCTCCTGTAGCAACAAACTGGACTGTAGGTCATGTTTAAAGACCAGAAGCAGGGGAAACTGTTAGCCTAGCTTAGCATAAAGACTGGAAGCAGGGGGAACTGTTAGCCTAGCTTAGCACAAAGACTGGAAGCAGGGGGAAACTGTTAGCCTTGCTTAGCACAAAGAGCGGAAGCAGGGGGAAATTGTTAGCCTAGCTTAGCACAAAGACTGGAAGCAGGGGGAAAACTCTTAGCCTAGCTTAGCATAAAGACTGGAAGCAGGGGGAAAACTCTTAGCCTAGCTTAGCATAAAGACTGGAAGCAGGGGGAAATTGTTAGCCTAGCTTAGCACAAAGACTGGAAGCAGGGGGAAAACTCTTAGCCTAGCTTAGCACAAAGAGCGGAAGCAGGGGGAAATTGTTAGCCTAGCTTAGCACAAAGACTGGATGCAGGGGGAAAACTCTTAGCCTAGCTTAGCATAAAGACTGGAAGCAGGGGAAACTTTTAGCCTAGCTTAGCATAAAGACTGGAAGCAGGGGAATATGTTAGCCTATCTTAGCACAAACACTGCAGGCAGGGGAACTGTCTTAGCCTAGCTTAGCACAAACACTGCAGGCAGGGGAACTGTTAGCCTATCTTAGCACAAACACTGCAGGCAGGGGAACTGTTAGCCTAGCTTAGCACAAAGACCGGAAGCAGGGGACTATGTTAGCCTAGCTTAGCACAAACACCGCAGGCAGGGGAACTGTTAGCCTAGCTTAGCACACTCTGTCAGGCAGGGGAACTGTTAGCCTAGCTTAGCACACTCTGTCCTCACCCTTCCTCCCTCCAGGACGACCGTCTGTCTGTCGGTGTCGACTCGCTGAACTCGTCCCTGAACAAAACTGTCTCCAAAGGTCTCAGCGTACGGGATGAAGGTCCTCCGAGCAAAGCCTGCAGGACGACAGGGGGTCAGAGGTCAGAGGTCACACTCTGCACTCTGACATCATTACACACACACACACTGTGCCCTCTGTGGTTATTAGTCAGGAGCGTATTTGTTGGCTGCAGAGTCATGTGTGATAAAGTTCATCTGTCTGAGTCATCGAACAGTCTGAGCTCACTGTGACAGCGATAAGAATCACAACAATAATAATAATAATAATAGAAAAATTTAATATAGATCTATAAACAACTTTTTTTTTAAAATCCAGAAAAATTACAAAAAATACTATAATAAAAATAAAAACAAATCTTAAAAAGTATCCTTAAAAAACTCAAAAAACAAAAACTGATCTCTAAAACTTCTAAACAATGAAAAAAAAACCAAATACAAATGAAGGAAATATTTAAAACATATTCTTTTTTCTTAAAAGTACTGCAAAAAAAAATAAAAAATATAATTCTCATTAAAATAAAAAATCCAGGTTAAAAAAACAAATTATAACATTTAAGTAAAAGTAAAACAAAAATAAAAAAAATAATAACACAAAACAAAAATTTAAATATGACTAAATATATTATTGTATTATCATGAAAATATAAAATAAATCACTGAAATAAAATAAATAAAAGTCAAAGAAATAAATGTAGCCTCTCACCGGACTGTACGGACGCTCTGAGCGCCGCCACGTTGTGATGAAATGCGTCTCTCATGTCGATCAGAGTGAAACAAAGTCCTCCAGATTTCAGCTGCTGAGCCACCGCGATGCCTCCGAATCCACCGCCAACGACCACGACATGGACGTCCTCTACTGACGAGGCCTGACCCCCCATCTCTGTGAGCACACACACACACACACATGCATACTACAAAAGGACCTGTGACTGTACGTCCTCTGATGGAAGGTGAGTCCCCGTCATGTGGGTAGAATCAACCTGAGTCATACAACAGCATCACAGAGAGAGACACTCCCTGCAAACTAACAGGACTCGAGCTGATCCTGTCAAATTAAATACTGAACTCTTGTCTAGCCTTTACAGGAGCGTGAAGGATTTCTACAGCTTTGGGGTTTTTTAAGACAGAGGTGGAGGAAGTACTCAGATTCTTTACTTATGTAAAAGTACTAATACCACACTGTGGAAGTAATCCATTACACAGCACTGACAGATGTCGTCACATTTAGAAAACAAAAAGACTTTTGTGCTGTGAAAAATAATCGCATCATATTTTACAAACTGTTCATGTTTTTAAAGTTAAATCTTCAGATCCAGTGTCACAAACACACAGTGGAGTCATGTGAAGCACATTTAGGGACTGTTCTTTATTTATCAGAGGAGCAGGGTGGCTGCAGTGTGACCCTTCCTGAAGCCTCCCTGAGTGACCTGAGGAAAATTCATGGTGGACACTCTGTCTGTGGAGACGGAGCAGCAGAGTGAATGTGTGATTAACTTAACCGTTGGTTCATTCATGTAGAAATATAACGCTCCGTTTCTTCCACCAACAGGGCTCTCATTTTAGTGTAGAGCGTCAGACTGAATTTACCAACGCACCATGTCAGGTCACTCACTCTCCGGGACCGCCAGTGTTACTTGAAGAAGTAAACACTGACCAACGGGACCAGACTGGCCGACCCGACCTGACAGAAGTGGTCCTTGTCGATGTCCACAGCCGGCATGCACTGTCCACCTCGTGGCTCCACCAGGAGACCGGTCGGGTCCCACTCTACGTCAGAGGCCATGTGATGCTCCGCTGTGTTCATGTAATGTACCAAAGGTTTATGACGACACATCGAGAGACGCTGTGCTGCTGCCAGAGGAGCCACTGACTGAGTTGTGCGTCATGCATCACAAGATCAACTCTCAGTCATTATGTCAGGAGTCATTACAGCTGGTGGAACAACACTAAGGTACTGGGAGACAACGAAACCCCCAGAAATAAAAGACTGGGTCAACTATATGACATAGACTGCCTCGTATGAATCCCTGCTGATGAGGATGACTGACTGTGCTCACAGACCGATCTGAGGGGGATTTCTGAATGTTCATCTTTTGATCTGAAACCCAAATGTCTTCAGTGGACAACAGGAAACAACAGTTTTGGACGGGGCTGTAGACCCCTGGGGACATTTTGTTAGTGGTGGGTTTGATTTGGGTGAACTGTTAATATTGTGACAGAATCTGAATCTGAGTTACTGTTGTTGTTCACAAACTAAAGAAATGACATCATCATTTTTATTTAGTTTTTACTGAAGATTTTGAAGCAAACTGTGAAACTATCACTGACTTTAGTGAAATTTTATCTTCTTAAATTAATAATAATCATTTTATTTATTTATTTACTGATTTGTCACATCAATAATATCGTTATCGCAAAAATACCATTGTGATATTATCTTAGGGTCATATCGCCCACCCCTACTTTTAGCAATACGTAATGACGTCATCACACATAGACAATGTGATGACGCGAAAGGCCAAAGTCGTAGCTTTCCACTGCAAAATATAAACGTTCTAATTTTTATAGTTTTTTTAATTTAAGATCAGTTTAAATCAGGACATGAAGACAACGACTTCCACGTCCGCCTGCGGGAGAAGAAATACGAAATACGACCTCCCTTTAACTCAACATATAAACATTAGACCCCCCCCCCCCCCATACGTAACGAACAGTCTCGAACTAAAGACACTTGCACTTTAATCTCAGAGGCAAACACTGCACTACGTGTATCTGCACATCTTAATACACACAGCTGTGTTGTTTATTCTGTGTGCACACACTGAAAGGATTTCCTGTCTCATAACACTTGTACACTCGCGGTTTGTTTACAGGCTGTTTACAGTTTGTTTACAGGCTGTTTACAGTGAGTCTCGTGCCGCAGGACTCTTCCTCACAGTGCAGCATTAAACTGCAGTAAAAGTAGAAATACCTCCTCCTCAGCTGGACTCAGCAACATGCGGTGTTTCCTCCGCGTGTTGCTTCACACCGACAGAAACAACCAGCTGTTGTCTCTCTGGCGGTCACGTGTCTAACAGCACAAACAGGACGTGGACTCACCTGCCGCAGGAAGGAACCTTGGATGGACTGATCGTCTTTAAATCAGTCTCGAGCCTCCAGCTGGTTCTCTGCTGCTTGTTTCCTGCTGCTCTGCACGAGCCGGAGCTCTCCACCAATCACAGCCCCGCTCTGTCCACCTGAGGGGGAGGGGGTGGGCGGGTTGAGCTCCTATGGTGCCTTCAGGTGTCGTAGGAAATGTTAAAGTCTTACATAAAGTTAATTTTCTGGTTTAAATAATAAATAAATAAATAAATAAGTGAAAAGAAGAAGAATACATTAAAAAATACAAATTTAAGATCAAATAAATACAAAAAATTTTTTTTTTTACAAAGATACACATGAAAACACATTAAAGAGACAACACGTCTGACTCAGTAATAAAAGATGGAAACAAAAGTTCTCACAGATCATCAGATATTAACAGAACTAAACAAAATGTCTTAAAATCAACTTCCACAAAATTACATTAAACCTTTAATTCAGTTGTCTCCCTGTGTTTTAATTATTTACATCACTTTACATCATTTTTTTTTATTTACTTTGGTTATAATCTATTTTTTTGCTTTATTTTAAAGCTACAGTGTGTCGGATTTAAGGGGATATCATGGCAGAAATAAATATAATATAATATCATATAATATAATAATTAAAGCTTTGACTGGTAGGGGTGGGACTTCCTGGTTACATAAAGGTTAGATAAATAAAATAAATAAATAATAAGTCACCTGAAAATATGAATGTTGGTGTTTTCATTATCTTAGAACAGGGATACTGAACTTGCTTTGTTCAGGGGCCATTTTTGCAAAATGCCAGAAAGCCAGGGGCCAGTCGTCCGGTCACTGGTCAGGTGTATGCAGAGGTGATCCTGGGACATTTGGGACTGAGCCCGGACTGCTGTTTGGGGGTCACGAGGAGTAAACAAGCTCTGTTTTGATGCTTTTTATGCACTCTGACACCTTGTTCACAGAAAAATACAAAAGAATTTCCAGTGTGGATCAGACAATGTTTGGGAGGCCACCCAGCACCCTGTGGCAGGGCCACATTTGGCCCACAGGCTGTAAGTTGAGTGTCACCGCCGCCTACGGAGTTGACGTGAGAAGGACAGTGAAATGTGGCTGAAAGCTCTGGAAAAAAGTCAGTAAATGGACTTTGATTCACGTATCTCCAGACGTGATGAGCTGACAGACACCTGCAGGTTTTGGGGGAATTTCACAAGTAAAATTTTACTAATTAATTTATGAATTAATTACTTTCTTTCAAACAAAATAAATAAATATACAAAATATATGTAAATAAATACACACTCCCCAACACAACCTTTCCTCCTCTATATATCTGCCAGAAATATATTTTCTGTATTGTTTTTTTAAAATTGATTTATATTTGTGTTTTGTTTCAACTCATCACGCAGCCTGTTCCACATGTCAATCAATCAATCAATTCAATCAATTTTTATTTATAAAGCCCAATATCACAAATCACAATTTGCCTCACAGGGCTTTACAGCATACGACATCCCTCTGTCCTTATGACCCTCACAGCTGATCAGGAAAAACTCCCCAAAAAACCCTTTAACGGGGAAAAAAAACGGTAGAAAC
>NC_065524.1:39353610-39373130 GCF_006386435.1 Epinephelus moara | reverse complement strand
CTGAGTAATAGTTTGCTCTGGCATTGCAGAGGCCCCTCTTATACGTTTTGAGACTGTCTGCCCAGATTAAACGAGATTCTTCCAGTTTGGATAATCGCCAATTCCTTTCAAATTTTCGCGATATTTGTTTTAACTTACGGGTTTGAGAGTTATACCAAGGAGCGAACTTTCTTTGCTTTGTTAACTTCTTTTTAAGAGGTGCTACGGAGTTGAGTGTTGTTCGCAGCGAGCCTAAGTCACTATCGACAAGATGATCAATTCGGGAGAGGTTAAAGTCGGCACAGGAAACCTCTGTTACTGAAGGACATGGTATTAAATTTCACGACAGAGCAATCATTTACTTAAATTTTGCGACAGCACTATCTTCTGTATTCTACATTCTCCGCAAATCTACCATGTGCATATAACAGTCTGAGGTTTACATACCATGATAATGTTAACCTCTGCTGCCTCTAATTAGGTATTGTGTCCTTTTGGAAACAATGCAGGACAGCATTTAGCTTTGTTGGAAATATCTGACAGTAGTTTCACAGGACTATTTCCTCTGCTGGAACCAGCTTCATTGTACTATCAAAATACTGATCTAACACTCCCTTACCAAGATCAACAGGCATCAGACATGTCTTGAAACAAGCAATGAGCAATAACACACAGAGGCCAAAACTTTGTTTTTAGTATGTTTTCTCATGAAAACATAGAACTAAGTTGGGAAGAAGACAAATCCTAAGAAATACAGACAGGTTGCTGAGGACATCGTTATTTCTGGCTCCCTCTGCCAGGGACCAAATGATGCTAGGCAGGAATGACAGAGTGTAAATAGCACCAATGTCTGCAGTTGATTGTTTTTGGTCAGAGGAAACTGAGATGCATGCAGACAGGGCTTTCAGGGTCCCACCCCGAAAGAATATGAGCAGTGGGAGGGGAAGGAGGAAAAAGATGGCAGAGATGTGTGACGCAAATGTTGACTTAACCATAAAATTCTGTTTACATTGTTTGAACAGGAATGCGGGCTAACTTAACTGCTTTTCCCTCTTGAATAGGAGTTTTCAAGCGAGACAAAAAACTTTGTATGGCACAAATATTGCACATTAGCATTATTGTATGTTGTAAGTCCTAGGGATGCACCGATCCAATATCTGGATCAAATATTGGCCCCGATATCATCAAAATAGATGGATCGGGTATCGGAAAATGCAACCTATACCTGAGGTGATCCTTTCCCTTTAAATCTACTGCAACGCGAGCTATGTCATACGCCATAGAGCGAAGGAGAGAATCTGCTGTGTGGAGGTATTTCACACTATTTCAACTGCTGTTTATTTTTGTTAAAAATAAATAGTTCATCATTGCATTAATCTGTTTCATCTTGTTTCATTTTATCTTAGGAAAGAACTGTGTAGTCATCAATGCCTGATGACTCTAGTCTACTTTTCTGTTCTACATGTAAAGGTATATAGCTTTTTAGGTCAACCATGGTATCGGATCGGTATCAGGTATTGGTTGATACTCAAAGCCACAGCGTTGGGATCGGTATCGAAACTGAAAAAGCTGGATCGGTATATCACTAAAAAAGGCCCCACAACCTCTCCTACATAGTAGTGAGACACACAGACTTTGTGGTGGTTTTACTTCTCTTAGTAGGCATTAAGCACATTTTTGTGGGTTTTTTTTGTCTTTCTGTGATCTTTTTGTGCCACTTTGAGATCATATTGTTTCTCTTTGAGGTATTTTTTGTGTTAGTGAGGTAGTTTTATGTCCCTTTGAAGTAATTTTGTGTCATCTTTGGTTGTTCTGTCTTTTTGCAATTTTAGGGAAAGGCCAGGGGGGGCCCTGACACTGGCCCCTGTGCCCAATAGGCCCTTTCAGTAATCCATCTATGAGTACACAGTACAACCTCACAGAGACCATGAGGTGCATTTACTTTTATATGGCTACATGAATCAATCTAAAACAGAAGTTGCTTAGTAACTATGTATTAGATAGCTATTTAAGATAGCAGTACATGAAAAAAACCTTTACGTTTCAGCAACTCCAGTCTGGAGTGAAACAGATCCTTATTCACATTAAAGGCTGAAAGAGACTAAAGCAGAGGTTACTTAGCCAGCCTTAGCCTTAGTTAATTAGCCAACAACAATAACAAAACAGGAAATACTGTGCAATACCATCAAATCATACAGCAGTCTACTGTTTATGTCAAGTGCTGATTTCGGCTCATCAAGATCTATGGTGTTTTATTGTATGTTGGAAAAGGTACATTACTGTTAGAATTTGGCTGTATATGTGCAATTCATTTCAATGTAAATTATACCCACAATTAATTAACTTACTAAAAAAGTTTTTAATAACAACAAGCATCAGCAAGATAAAATAAATATGTAAAAGAGTAAAATAAAAACATCAGCTGCCTGTTGTCCCCCTCTCTCTCCTCATCCACTCTTCATGTGTATAGTCCAGCTCAAATAAATACAGGTGGTGATCTAATTTGAACGCCTCGTCCACATTATTGAAATCAGGTTAATAATCATCCATGACATTGAATATCTTTTAGTTAATCCTGAACTATGTTTTCTGTAAACTACTCTGGTTATTATGCTCTCTCCAGATCTCACACGTTTCCACGGTTGTCTTCCTGTAAGATATGACATCTTGTGATATGTTGTGATTGTGGTGGCAAAACTACTATTTAATGAACAGTTTAAAGAAAAAGTCTTCACACGTCGGCTGTCTTTCTTGAGTTCTATTAAGCATTCATGAATGGAGACACTCAAACATACAACCGCATGAACAGTCAGTCAGTGAATGCCTAGCAAGTCCTCTCGCCCTGCTATCTTTATAGTTCCCATACCACATGCACATCAACAGTCAAAATATGTGGCGCCTTGACATTCCTAAAACACAACATCTCTTCAGAGCGCCTTGACATTCCTAAAACACAACATCTCTTCAGACTAACAAGGACACTTGGTGTCTGAGCTTCCCTGGCTCGTAACCTTGGTGTCTCTTACTGCTGTCACAGTAGGGGTTAAATGAGCAACACATATCATTAGGTGAGAAGTTCAGTTTCATCAAAACAAGTAACCTTATACAACACATTATAGGTTAAATATGTTTAAATACCAGAAATTTCCATCACATGATATTTCTGAGGGAGACTTCGACTTAACAAGGCAATAACAAGTAGACCAGATTGAGTAAGAGGTAAAGAGACACTTCAGACACTTATAATAACAATCTAACAATCATTAAAATCACTTTTAATGGACATATGGTGACAGTGTTCATTTACCCTTTGTTTTTCTATTGCAGCCTGTCTTACAGCTGCCAGCCGCTGCCTGCTTCCTCAATACTGGACCAGTTTCAAAAACTGTTTTTCACATCAGTCTCTGACCAACATACATTCAGAAATAAGGTCCAGGTTGAAAATGCCAAAGTCATCCTTTAACTAAGACTGGTGACTCCATACATGCCTATAATGAATCAGGTTCAGAGTTTGCTGCTGGTGTAAGCAGCTGTCCTCACCTCATGTTTTTTTATTTAAAATACTGTACATGTTTTGCATCACCTGCACTTATTCATACTAGTTTGTTACACAGTCAGATATTTGTGTTTCTCACACATCAAATTTGACTTTAAGGGAAATAAAACGAGGAAGTCGGGGGACAAGTGTAACCAGCTGGACTGCAGTACAGTTTGCATGTTCATCGGCATTGCTGCTCTCTTTGTTTTGTATCAGTGCATTTATAGTTTTTCTGTATTTGGTTATATATAGAATGAGAGAAATAATACAACATGCTGCAGGACCACACCCTGAATGAGCTTCTTTCACCAGAGTCTCTGTTGTCTCCTCTGCAATCAGAGTCTACAGTAACGTGGTGATCCATGGCACACACAGGAAGTTACACAAGTTGTACTTTATGAATCTTAAGATTGGTGTGAGTGGCACTCTTGCTATGGACTATGCAGTTGTGTGGTTTCTGCGTGTCTTTGTCTACCTCTGGTACTTTTTTTGTAACTAAAAACGCTCATTACCTTGATTTTGACAAAGTTCAGCTTGAGCTTATGTTTTCAATATTGCCTTGAAAACACCTGCAAGTAAGATTAAATAAAGAAAAAACAACATAAACATCAGGGTCAGGCCATGCGAGAAAAGAACTAGTCAAACACACACACCTGTTCTCATTCCAAATATTCAGGGCTTTGTATTCTAACTTCCTGTTTCAAAATGCAAAGGAGATTTGTTCAATGTAAAACTTAAGAAGAAAATGAATAGGACAACACTGAGACACCGAGCTGATGAACACAAGCTAAGTCATACTGTGCTCCCTGCCAAAAAGTTTGGGTACCTCTAATGGGTCTACAAAGTATGGAACTCATATCAGACTGAAACAATTTTTTAAAATCAATCAATCAATTTTATTTATAAAGCCCAATATCACAAATCACAATTTGCCTCACAGGGCTTTACAACATCCCTCTGTCCTTAGGACCCTCACAGCTGATCAGGAAAAACTCCCCAAAAAAAAACCCTTTAACGGGAAAAAAAACGGTAGAAACCTCAGGAAGAGCAACTGAGGAGGGATCCCTCTTCCAGGACGGACAGACGTGCAATAGATGTCGTACAGAACAGATCAGCATAATAAATTAACAGTAATCCGTATGACACAATGAGACAGAGAGAGAGAGAGAGAGAGAGAGAGAGAGAGAGATGCAGGACAGACAGTAATGACAGTAGCTTACAACAACATTAATGAAATTAATAATATAATAATTATAGTTCTGGTTACTGTGGTACAATATGTTGAAATAATATATTAATATCTGATAGTATACATGTGTGATAATAATTATATGTGTAATAACAGTAGAAGTATGACTAATGATAACAGCAGCAGCAGGAGGCATCTGGCAGGACCACGGCAGCAGCACAACCACACACGTCAAACTATCCAGGCACCACTGCAATACGAGTTAACCTGAGAGACAGTGGAGCACAAAGGCTCCGGAGAAGAAGCTGAGTTAGTGACATGCAGTATGGCCGAGTTAGCAAGATGCAGTAACAGGACATGAGAGAAATTCTGGGGCTTTATGCTCTTATTTTTAATCAGAAGATTTTTCTGGAGGTTCCTAAATCTATAATGTAGACCTTTGATCCCACCACGCATCCAGGTGCACAAGAGGAGCCTTTCCAAACCAGACCTTACCGACTCCCACTTCATCTCAAAGCATCACTTGTTTGTAGTCACCTTCACAGCTCAATGAAGCTTCCTCCATCAATGTGTAGGGTGTAAACACAGCGGCAAGCTGTGGGACAAACTTCCATCTCTGCACCGGAAAAAGGAGCTGTCCTTATATGTGGTAACTATGGAGAAAATTAGAAATACTTCCGTTTTATGTTCCTTATATATATGTTTATATCACATTAATTTGATTCATGCTGCTGTTAACCGGAATTTTGGTACCGTATATTATCCTTTTGTCATTAAAATCAAAATATGAATTCATAAATAAGTTAAGAAGTAAATTAATAAATAAATAAATAATACATAAAAGGGTATAAAACATATCCTTGAGCTTCAATGGTGACATTTATTGTCTTTTACTTTTGTAAACATCTTCTCATTTTCCACTCTGATGATTATAAAATGCTTGTTTGTACAGGTATTTTTAGCATTTGTTTTTATTTATTTATTTATCTTTTTGTGTTTTTCTGTTATTGTTATGTTTGGTCTATAATGTTGTTTGTTTATGTAATACATTGTATGTTGTATTTTTATGGCTACTGTATGGGTGTAGAGCCAAAGACAAATTTCCCACTTTGTGGGACAATTAAATTAATCTTGATCATGATCATTGTTGCAACAGTTCCTGTTACACTTTACTACAAAGTAAACGTGACTACCATTTTATAGAGACGAGAGAGATGTTGATTTGATCCTTAATACGAAGTAAATAGCACAACATGGAAATACTGCACTAATGTCCAAGTATGTGATAAATGTAGTAGAGTAAATGTTTGACTCATTGGAACACAGACAGGAAGTCTAACACTTTATTCTGAAAGGATTCACAGGAAATGCTAGTATGCAGTTGTGTGTATGAATATAAACAGTGTTGTATGGAGAGAGCTGCAGTTACTCACTCTGACCACTGGAGGAAAACTTTGGAGGGAGAATAAAGAGAAATTAAACGTTTACACAAAAATCATAAATAAAAACAGTCGAGCAGAAAACGAATCATCTGTGGAGTCCAGAGTGTTTTCTTTAGCGCCACCCTCAGGACAAACTCACATCCTACACACAGGCCCAATACCAAATCGGACCCTATCCCCTCACCTTATCCACTCCCCCTCCATTTGCACGGTCAAGGGGAGCTGTGCCATATTAAGGGCCATACCAAACCAATTATTGCTGAGTGCGAGTGGACTGCTCAGCCCTTAAATAGTGGGTATATATCAGTGCAGGCTTCTCATGAGCCTAGCAGGAAGCGCAACATCACAATGGAGGAAACAATGTACAAATGTAAGAGTTCCGTCTTTCTACTTTGTAAAATATTATAGATCACACACACATTTGTTTTCCTCACACTGACTTTACAGTCTCAAACAAACTCACAGAATGTTTGGGGTCAAAAGATGAAAACCTACATGTCCATATGCTTTAATAAACAATTTAAAACTGGATAAAAATGTCCCCATCCCATTGTCATGATTTTTAAAAAAATATATAATTATGTATTCACAGGGACAGAAGAAAAAATAAAGCAGTTAATCAATCTATGAATTAAAAATGAGAGTCTTTTCACTAAAAAGAGGAATACTCTTCTTAACCTGTGAAACATGACAGCTGCGGCAGCGGCGCAAGCAAAGCGTCTGTCGGCATCCATGGTTACATCTGCTTCCTTCTTCCGGTAGAGTGAAGGTGTCCCATGGCTTGGCTTCTCTTTTATACACTTCCCCCTAATCAGGAGTGTCCTCCGCAGCTGCAAGTGTAACTTGATTTGGAGTGACACTTGGTAGTGAAGTGGTAGTGGGTAGGGAGTGGTTTGGGATTGGGCTACATTCTCTGAACTACCATCAGCTGTGTGTGATCCTGTACAAACTGAACTATTTGTTCAGCAGTGAGAAAGTTTCTCTAACAGGAGGAGACTCTCCCTCCTACAGAGAACACAGAGACACTGAGGAACCAGACTAGAGCCAAAACCCAGGATAAAGAGGCTCAGTGAATGTGGTGTTGAAGGTGAGGAGGTGGATCAGTGTGTCAGAGGAGACTGTGAAGAAGGACAGAGTGCCAGCAGGACAGTCCACATACACTGCTACTCTACCAGAGGAGGAGGAGGAGGAGAAGGAGGAGGAGGAGGAGGAGGAGGAGGTGATGTATGTTTGGGTTTTTCTGTGCCACACAGAGTAAAAACCACCATCAGAGCAGCTCAGACTCCAGGACTGATCATTCCCTCCAAACCCACAGTCCTCACTGTTTCCTCTCCTCCTGATTCCTCTGTAACTCACTGATATATAAACCCCTCCTCTCCACTCGACCTCCCAGTAACAGCGACCAGTCAGACCAGTTCTACACAGCACCTGAGGCCAGTGGTCAAATCTGTCTGGATGATCAGGATATGACTGATACTCCTCCACATGTGTCACCTTCCTGTTGTTGTCAGACAGTTTGATCTTTCTGTTCACTGTGTTTGTGTCGATTGTGAGTTCACAGGAATCTGATGGAGAGAAGAAGACACAATACAGCTGCAGTTATTCATCTATCATCACTCTGATGATGACATCAGAGATTTGAATGAGTGATGTCACAGTTTGAAGATCAAATGAAAAACACACTCACACTTCCTCAGACCTGGTGTCAACCATCGGACTCCAGCAGGCTCCACCCTGAAAGGAGGAGGGGGGTCAGAGCAGCACTTCCTCTTTCACCATGGCAACATGGACATAACATCACTCTCATACACACAGCTTTGTTATTGTCTCCACATGGACTGACATGTTCATCACTTATTATTAATCAGCTGATATTGTTTTAGTTCAGTGTACCTGAGCAGGTGGTGTTTCAACAGTTTACTGTGGGTTCATCACCACCACACAACACTTCACCATTACAGTCAGCTGATCCATTGTCAATATACAAGTATTGATTATTGGAGCTTTGAAACCACCTGTTTTACTCCTGATGAGTGACCTCCTTTGTTTGTGTCATAATGACTGTTGTCTGTCACAAATAAAGGAGACACAACCTCTGATGGAGGAGGTCGGGGTGGATGGTTGGATGGGTTAGGGTTGCTGTTCACATCCTGTCTCCTAACAACAGTCAGCACTGGTTTTATCATCTGTAATCTGGAGCTGAAAATATGACAGCAGTAGTAGTACAGTAGTTTCTGTGGTGAGTCCCACAACCAGTCGACTCTTATCAGCCAGGGAACTCTCTGTCAGTGCAAAACAAACCAAATCCAGGTGAAGCTAAACTCCTTTTAAAACAGCAAAACATTGTGATGATTTATCAAGACTGTTTACACTGATTCACTATTACATGGTAATGGTCTTATCTGTTTTTTTGTCTGTGGACAATAATTTGTAGACTCAAAGGGATAGTGCACCCAAAAATGAAAATTCAGCCATTATCTACTCACCAATATGCCGAGGGAGGCTCAGGTGAAGTTTTAGAGTCTTGAATCTGGGTTGTGTTTTTGGACGTTTGAATCTGGGGCACAGTAAGCCTCAATTAGGTGGAGTTGTGTTGCTACCTCCTCTCCCCTTGGATCTCCGCAAGTCATGTGAGGACTCTAAAACTTCACCTGAGCCTCCATCGGCATATGGGTGAGTAGATAATGGCTGAATTTTCATTTTTGGGTGCACTAACCCTTTAAGGGCAACACACACTGGTGGCAGATGATGAGCATCAACACATCCTGCAGTATTTCTTGAAAAAAAAACAAAATCCAAGGCAACTCTTCTCTGGTGCAAAAGTTAAAAGGCCTTTATTAAATGGCTAGTTCATGATGAACATTAAAATCACCAACATGTTTCGGCCATGCTCACTGGCCTTCATCAGGGCATAAAGCTGCAGGGTTCACAGGTGGCCTAAATGAGGCCCTACTCAGACATGGGTGGAGCCAATCAGCACTCAATTTGCCAGACTGCAGGCATATAAGCAAAACTCCCTTTACACAATGCACTCATAACTAGAAACCTGCATGCAAACAATGAGAATATAACAGATATAATTAGAAAAAATCACAATAAACCATCAATAGGTCAAATTCTTTAAGGAGAACAAAAAATATATATACATAGACTGCATTCAGAAGCAGAAGTAACATATGAAAATTAATAGAATATATACATAAAACACAAAAAAAAGACAACCAAAAATAAGAAAAAAAGACACTAAATATATGCAAACAGATATACGAAGCAGGGAACCTTTACATAGGAAGTATTAATTTACAAAAATGGAGTAAGGTCAAGGTCCTCATTAATTCCTGAATGTACAGTAGCTTTCAATTTGAAAATCCATTCCGCCTCTTTTTGATTGAGACGTTTCTGTCTATCCCCTCTTCTATGTGCCTCAGGGATATGGTCAATGCCCATAGCCAACACAGAGGAGGGGTCACTGCCATGATGTTCCATGACCCCTCCTCTGTGTTGGCTATGGGCATTGACCATATCTGTCTGTTAACTCAGGCTTTCTTCTTCAGGCTCTGCATGTTCACATAAAACAAGTCAAATGATGCGTTCAGCGCATCAACTGACTCTTAAAACTAATCCATCACGTGCCGCCTACTTCCACCTTTGAAGAATCTTGAAAAGTAAAACAGTAAAAAGCAACACTGTGGCTTCAGTTACAGCCAGAGAGGAGTGTTTGCATTAATATGACTAACTGTATGAACTCATATGTGAATATATTTATGTGACCTCTCTGTTTATTTCTAACGTGACAGCTGCTCTTTCTACAGCTCTGAAACTTTAAACTTGATGCAGCAGATTTAAAGCTTTTACTCAAGAACTGCATTTACTGTCCCTTAATGAAGGAGACACGGACATCACTAAAGTTTGGGGGCAAATTAAAATGAAATGAATTTGACTGATTGAATATTATCTGTGATAAATACCAAGGGACTAATTAATGTTCTAATCAGTGTTCTATCAGCTGTAATATACCAGCAGTGTAAAACAGACTTGAGCCAATCAGGAGCAAACATAAAACCTAATCCACAGTGGTAACGTTACGGTGGTTTGAAGGAATTATATCACATGTCATATGACAGTAAACATCATCCTGATTAATAATATAGTCACCTGTTTGCTACCTGTGATTTTAAAGAAGCTTTTCTTAGAGCCAGCGTGGACAGATGGACCAGAGGACACAAATATATTCAGTAGTTCAGTGAGAGCAACAACAACCTTACAGATAAAACAAAACAATGTTCCTCAGATTTTCAGCATCACTGATGGACTCTAGGTTCCTGTGTTAAAATAAAGTGACCTGATAGAGACAGTAAACACTACTGTAATCACACAGCTTCGTGCGGGGACATGTCTGTAACGTTACGGCTCAACAAGTTGGATAAAGTGCATTTATAACGTTTTCCCTCAGCTGACAATCTGCATCGCTCATATATTCACAGTGATTATAGAGTGACGCTACTCAAAGGAGCAGTGAAAGGGGCTTTTTAGACGATTTCAAGCTGAAACTCGGAGCATAAACTCGTCCCAACCAGGTTAGGTTTGCAACATAAGTTACCATGGCGATCTAGCCAGGTTGAAAGAGCCACCTTCGTAGTACAGAAAACCCTGGCTTTAGACTCAACTCAACATATCTGGCTAAGCCACTGATCTTGCTTCGTGGTACAGCCCTCTGCAGCGTGATGATGTTGACGAATGCCAGCCCACCATGAACCTACAACGTGTCAGGATACACCACTGTCCTATTATCCAATGTTGAAACAAGACAACGCTCCAGAAACAAACTTTTCCTTTAGTAGCAGAAAACATTATTAAAACTGATAATAATAAGACCTCTTTTTGTATTCAACCCATCTCTGAACTAAAAACTAAGGCAATAATTAATTCCCATAAAACTTCAACAGCCAAGGATATATACAGGACGGATTCAGCAATACTCAGATCTTTGAAAGACCATCTAGTTCATCCTATTTCACAAATCATAAATTCATCAATATTGCAGGGTGCTTTTCCAAGTACCTGGAAGACTGCAGTCGTATCTCCTGTTTTTAAATCAGATGACCCCCAAAACATCAGCAATTACCACCCAATTAGCATTTTACCTGTGGTATCCAAGGTTGCTGAAAAGTGGATATCAGAACAGCTTGTCTCTTTCTTGAATACAAGTGAATTTAACCTTCATCACATGCAGTTTGGCTTTAGGGCCAATTACTCCACAGAAACAGCCAACTGCCTTTTCATAGAAAAGGTCCGAGCAATGGTTGACAAAGGAGGTATTGGTGCAGTGTTTTTAGATCTACACAAAGCCTTTGACACAGTCAACCATAGGGTCCTTCTGGCAAAACTGTTCACTTTCAACTTTTCCCCATTAGCATTTGCTGGTTTGAATCTTACCTGACTGGTAGACGTCAACATGTTATGGTTAACAACCAACTTTCTCCAGCTCTTGAATTGTACACTGGAGTACCACAAGGGTCAATACTCGGTCCGCTACACTTTTCTTTGTATATCAATGACCTGCCAACCGTCTGCCCTGATGTGGAAACCCAGTTATATGCGGATTACACCATGATATATGTGCATGCCAGGACAAAGCAGATGGCAGCTGCTAAACTCACCACAGCATTAGAGCAGATCTCTAAATGGCTAAATTGTTACCGCCTTCAACGTAATGTAAAAAAAAACAGTGGGAATGTTCTTTTCCAAAAGGCAATGTAACATTGTGCCGAATATAACAATCTCAGTTGATAATATTGCTATTGTGTCAGAGGTCAAATATCTGGGAATCACTATTGACTCCAATATAACTTTTAAAACACACATAAAAAAGGTCAGTCAAAAGGTTAAGTTTAGTTTAGCGAATTTTAAATACATAAGAAACACAATGACTTTTAATGCTGCCAAATTATATGTGAATGCCATGATCATGTTGCATCTAACATACTGCTTCACAAGCTGGGGACAAACCAAAGCTTCGACACTGAAGCCACTAGAAACCCTGTACAAGCAAACCCTTAAAATCTTGGACCAGAAACCAAACAGCTCACATCATTGTACCATCCTACGCAAACACAAACTTCTGAACTGGGAAGATCTAATAAAACACAGGAACATCTGTCTGGTCTTTAAAATCCTGCATAACTTAGCTCCTCCTCCACTTAATTCATTCATAAACCAACACAATAATACTGGTCAGATCACTAGAAGCATCACACGTGGTGACTTATTAGTCCCATTCAGGAAAAGATCACACGTGGTGACTTATTAGTCCCATTCAGGAAAAGCACATTTGGTCAGTTATCATTCTCTGTTAGAGCAATACAAAATTAGAACTCACTTCCCACTCATATTATAGATACACATACATACTCCACCTTTACAGCCAAGTTAAAAACATGGTTTACTGACAATTACACCTGCACACACTAACCTATGGCTGTGTG
Organism: Epinephelus moara; assembly: GCF_006386435.1. Lineage (NCBI taxonomy): Eukaryota > Metazoa > Chordata > Actinopteri > Perciformes > Serranidae > Epinephelus > Epinephelus moara. Next base: position 39,360,497 of record NC_065524.1, on the reverse strand, counting down.
TTATTGTGTCATGATCATAAACGCTGCCTGTCTATATGTGCTGTCTGTCTGCATCCCTGAATGTGATTGTATGTGCTGACATTTTGTGTGTGATTATATAGCATGTGCTGCTTCTGTATGTCTTGGTTATATGTGCTGTCTCTGCATGATTGTATTGATGTTTTACTGTTCTTTTTATCTTTATTGATCTATCTTTTTCTCCTCACTCTTAACTCTCTCTTTTTAATGAATGTGCTGTAATGTACTGTTCTTTTTGTCATCAGGCTGGGGACTACAGCTGGATATTAGCCATGTTGGCTAAAGCTGCCCTTTTTACTGTTATTTCTACAGTCACTTAATTGGGATTGTTCACGATACTATAAACTACTAAACTAAACTAAACTAAACTAAACTAAACATTTCCTCACCTTCCCTCCCTGTCTTGGCCCATCCTGGCTACTGTTCCCTGACTACTTGTGTCTGTATTGATGGTCTGATGTGGGACACAAACAGTTTGATGAGTCAGTGTTTATCAGCTGTGGTTGTTTGAGGTCAGCTTGGTGTGTCAGGGTCATATGAGCCAGGCTGACAGTGTGACAGAGACAAAGTTTCCAGCTCTACCTCCTCTATCAGACTGAGTGTGTGTGGCTGCAGCAGGCCTCTTCATACCTGAGAGTGTCCAGTCTCCAGTGTGGATCCTTCAGTCCAGCCGACAGCAGCTTCACCCCTGAGTCTCCTGGATGATTGTAGCTCAGGTCCAGCTCTCTCAGATGGGAGGGGTTGGAGCTCAGAGCTGAGGCCAGAGAAGCACAGCCTTCCTCTGTGATCAGACAGCCTGACAGACTGCAAACACACAAAACAACACACATGTCACATAATGTGAGGGTGGGTACCACAGTACTGCCATACTGTCGCCTACTGTGGGGTTACATCAACATTATTACTGACTTTTTTCTAGTCCCAACCAAACACCCACTAATGTCCACCAACTATCTGACAACATTACTGATTCCTCTCTGATATTTCAAGTTCCAACAACAGAGAAAAAAACAAGATAAAACATGTTGATGGAAAGAGACTGAAACACAAAACACAACTGGTTTGAAATCATATCAGCAGAGACAATCCTGTGATGGTTATGAGTTTATCAACTAATGTAAATCAGGATTTAAGTGGCCATCAGTTGAACATGTTGATGAATCCTGACCTGAGAGTTTCCAGTGTACAGTGTGAACTCTTCAGTCCATCAGACAGAAGCTTCACTCCTGAATCCTTCAGGTGGTTGTTACTCAGGTCCAGGTGTCTCAGACTGGAGGACTGGGAGCTGAGAACTGAGGACAGAGCTTCACAGCTTCTCTCTGAGAGGTTACAGACACTCAGCCTACACAGACAACAATCAACAAGAAGGAAAATATTTGTGTTCAAATGTAATCCTCTTTGATTAATGAGTCTGGACTAAAGTCAAATCTAAAGGAACAAAGATCTCAGTTAGTACTTCAGCTAACAGGAAACTAACAGACCTGCATTATAACACTGAGTCAAGAAGAACACTTTAAATTTTTTCAGTAAAACTGAAATATCAACTTCATCCAGATGGTAACAAGTAAGGACCCACTAAATTTTGTGATCTACAGTATAATCTCTTCTGAGTACAGATTAAAATCCTCACAGTTAATTATGATTAACTCATAAATAAGGAGTCAATCCAAATAACATGATATGAAATCATAATGTTCTTTTCTATATCAGCCAGAGTTCATATCTGTATGTTGTTCAGTAGGTGGAATTGAACCAGAAAAGAGTTTCTGAACTGTGAAGTTTCAAATCCTGATTGAACATTTGTCAGATTCAGAAATGCTGACATGAGAGAGAATGTTTAAACTGTTTGGAGTTTAGAGAAATATGTGAAATCATTTCAGATGGTCTGCAGCTTGATCTGACCTGAGAGTTTCCAGTGTACAGTGTGAACTCTTCAGTCCATCAGACAGAAGCTTCACTCCTGAATCCTTCAGGTGGTTGTTACTCAGGTCCAGGTGTCTCAGACTGGGGGACTGGGAGCTGAGAACTGACGACAGAGCTTCACAGCTTCTCTCTGAGAGGTTACAACCACTCAGTCTGAAGAAACAATATGATTAAAAAAAAGATAGTAAGTTGAAAAGACAACAGAGCATTTAAGTTATGATATATGAATCCAACTGTCTCTGTACTTACAGAGCTTTGTTGGAGGATTTGACCACTGGCAGCAGCCTCATAAGAGCCTCCTCTGAAGCAGAGTATTTCTTCAGGTCAAACACGTCCAGATCTTCTTCTGATGACAGTAAGATGAAGACCAGAGCTGACCACTGAGCAGGAGACAGTTTATCTGTGGAGAGACGTCCTGATCTCAGGTACCGTTGAATCTCCTCCACTAGAGAACGATCATTCAGTTCATTCAGACAGTGGAGCAGATTGATGCTTCTCTCAGCAGACAGATCCTGGTTGATCTTCTTCTTGATGTACTTGACTGTTTCCTGATTGGTCTGTGAGCTACTTCCTGTCTGTGTCAGTAGACCTCGTAGGTGTTTCTGATTGGTCTGCAGTGAGAGACCCAGGAGGAAGTTGAGGAACAAGTCCAGGTGTCCATTTGGACTCTGTAAGGCCTTGTCCACAGCACTCTGGAGGAGATGTGTTAGTTCAGATTTGTCTTTTCTTGTTTCAGACATCTGGGATGTTGTTTGTTGTTCTTCCATCAGATTGACTCCAGAGTTGATGAAGGTCAGATGGACATGAAGAGCAGCCAGAAACTCCTGAACACTCAGATGGACAAAGCAGAACACCTTGTCCTGGTACAGTCCTCTCTCCTCTTTAAAGATCTGTGTGAACACTCCTGAGTACACTGAGGCTGCTCTGATATCGATGCCACACTCTGTCAGGTCTGATTCATAGAAGATCAGGTTGCCTTTCTGCAGCTGATCAAAAGCCAGTTTTCCCAGAGACTCAATCATCTTCCTGCTCTCTGGACTCCAGTGATGATCTGTCTCAGCTCCTCCATCATACTTGATGTTCTTCACTTTGGTCTGAACCACCAGGAAGTGGATGTACATCTCAGTCAGGGTCTTGGGCAGCTCTCCTTCCTCTCTGGTCTTCATCACATCCTCCAGAACTGTAGCAGTGATCCAGCAGAAGACTGGGATGTGGCACATGATGTGGAGGCTTCGTGATGTCTTGATGTGGGAGATGATTCTGCTGGCCTGCTCCTCATCTCTGAATCTCTTCCTGAAGTACTCCTCCTTCTGTGGGTCAGTGAACCCTCTGACCTCTGTCACCATGTCAACACAGTCAGGAGGGATCTGATTGGCTGCTGCAGGTCGTGTGGTTATCCAGAGGCGAGCAGAGGGAAGCAGTTTCCCCCTGATGAGGTTTGTCAGCAGCACATCCACTGAGGTGGACTCTGTAACATCAGTCAGGATCTCATTGTTGTGGAAGTCCAGAGGAAGTCGACACTCATCCAGACCGTCAAAGATGAACACAACCTGGAACTCTTCAAACCTGCAGATTCCTGCTTCTTTGGTTTCAGTAAAGAAGTGATGAACAAGTTCCACCAAGCTGTACTTTTTCTCTTTCAGCACATTCAGCTCTCTGAAAGTGAATGGAAATGTGAACTGTATGTCCTGGTTGGCTTTGTCTTCAGCCCAGTCCAGAGTGAACTTCTGTGTTAAGACTGTTTTCCCAATGCCAGCCACTCCCTTTGTCATCACTGTTCTGATTGGTTCATCTCTTCCAGGTGAGGCTTTAAAGATGTCTTCTTGTCTGATGGTTGTTTCTGGTCTGTCTGGTTTCCTGGATGCTGTTTCAATCTGTCTGACCTCATGTTCATCATTGACCTCTGCAGTCCCTCCCTCTGTGATGTAGAGCTCTGTGTAGATCTGATTCAGAAGGGTTGGGTTTCCTGCTTTAGCGATCCCCTCAAACACACACTGGAACTTCTTCTGCAGGTTAGATTTCAGTTTACGTTGACAGACTGCCGCACGATGTCCTGAATGAACACAACAAAGAAGACCAGTAAGACAAAGAAAATATTTCAACATGTCATTTCCTCAAAGAATGAGACGCTCTTCGTCTGTGGGCTAAACTGACAGAAGGTGAAAAAATCGTCTTGTCAGAGACGTGGCTCAAACCATCAATCATGAACAATATGATTCACATCGAAGGATATAATGTCTTTAGGACTGATCGTGTGAATAAAGGAGGGGGAGTAGCCATATATGCCAAAGCGTAACTGAACTGTTTTTGCGTCAAAACAATAACAAAGCTGAAGTTCCTCGAACTGTGTGCTATGAAATTAAATCTCCCCAATGGCGCTGATCTGACTGTGGTAGGATACTTCCGCCCACCCTCGGCTGCAGCTGGAGCAACTGCCCTGCTGTCTGACTTTCTGCATCAACTGACTAACGAGTACATTGTCATGGAAGACCTGAACTGGGACTGGCTATCGACTTTATCAGCATTAAGAGACCTATGTGACGCACTACACCTGACGCAACGAATACAATCACCTACACGCCTTAAACCAAAACGAATGGACAAGTCTACGTTAATTGATGTCATTCTTACTAATGTGCCACATAAGTACTCTGCTGCTGGAGTTTTTTGCAATGATTAGTGTATGGTTGCCTGTGTTAGAAATTGCAAACTGTCTAAAACCAAGCCATGGTTTATTTTTAAATGAAATTATAAATGTTTTAATGAACAGGCTATACTGCATGTCACTAACTCGGCGTCTTCTCCGGAGCCTTTGTGCTCCGCTGTCTCTCAGGTTAACTTGTATTGCAGCGGTGCCTGGACAGCGTGACGTGTGTGGTTGTGCTGCTGCCGTGGTCCTGCCAGATGCCTCCTGCTGCTGCTGTTATCATTAGTCATACTTCTACTGTTATTATACACATATGATTATTGTCACATATGTATACTNNNNAGGGTCATAAGGACAGAGGGATGTTGTATGCTGTAAAGCCCTGTGAGGCAAATTGTGATTTGTGATATTGGGCTTTATAAATAAAATTGATTGAATTGATTGATCTACCAAAGTGATTTGCACATAGTATCTGATATGGATGATGTTGAGTTGGCCTGGAATTATTTTTAAAAGACCTTTTTATCCATAATTGACAAACATGCCCCTCTTAGAAGATATAGAGTGACAGGTAGAGATTACCTGTGGTTTAATGACTCTATTGCAACCGCTATTAGAGAACAGAATGAAGCATGGACCAAGGCTAAAAGAAATAATAATGATAAGTACGAAAGGCACTGTTAAGCTTAGACTGCAAAAAGTCTGCTGGTCAAGACCAGATTGAACCCTAATTAAAACTGCTGCAAACTTGATAGCTGGACATGTCTCCGCCATTTTTAATCTTAGTCTATGCAGTGGATTCATCCCTAACTCATGGAAATCTGCATTTGTCCTCCCACTATTAAAAAGTGGTGACCCTTCTGCCTTAGACAACTATCGTCCCATCTCCAGACTGTCTGTCATGGCTAAACTGTTTGAGTCTCTTATAAATGAGCAACTAAATTTTTTTTTAGCTGACAACTGTATTTTAAGTCCCACTCAGTCTGGTTTTAGACAAGGGCACAATACAATAACGGCTGTAACCTGTGTTACAAATGATATTATTACTGCCTTACATGATAAAAAGTCGTGTGCCACATTATTCATTGATTTGTCTAAAGCATTTGACACAGTTGACCATCATCTTCTTCTGCAAAGACTGCAAAGCATAGGTTTCAGTAGCACTGTGTTAAATTGGTTTTCTAATTACCTGAGTGGTAGAACTCAGTGTGTGGCTATAGATAACTGTACCTCTTCCTTACTAGCAGCAAAAATGGATGTCCCCCAAGGATCAGTTTTGGGCCCTATTTTATTCTCTATTTTTTAAATATATATATATATAATTGTCAATTGTATTGATGAATGATTATGATTCTACTTTTTTACATGAAATTCTCAACTTGAACATTTAATATTTATTGGTGATTTTTGTAACAAGTGTATTTTAACTTTAGGATCTCTCAGGTGTGATTTTCATATAAGCCTCTACAGGTTTCTAATCACACCTCAGACACACACACACACACACACACACACACACATACATACATATATATATATATATATATATATATATACATACATTTGTTGTTGTTGTTGTTGTTGTTGTTAATATTTTCTTTATGTCATCCCCCCCCCCTACCCCTTTCTCTTTGTGTTTATACATGTGTGAAACAAATAAATAAATAAAAAATGAATAAATTTATGTAAATAATTTAGGTATGGATTTAGGTCCAACAAAAGCTCATCTTTATGCAGATGACACAATATTGTACACCTCTGCGACATCATTGCAAGAGGCAATGAACTACTTACAGTCTGCCTTTAATCAGGTACAAAAAGAACTACTTACAGTCTGCCTTTAATCAGGTACAAAAATTCCTTGTAGGTTTAAAGTTGGTATTAAATGCTAAAATAACAAAATCCATGGTTTTCACACACTCACGTTCTGGACGTGAGTGATTTGGATGACAAATTATCCTTTGGGGTCCATATTGAGAGCCTTTAAAAAAAAACTCAGACCTAAGTTAAGTTTTTATTTTAGATTAAAGAGATGCTTTCCATACTCAGCTAGGAAAAGATTGGTGCAGAGCACATTTTTGTCAGTGTTAGATTATGGTGATCTAATTTATATGCATTCTTATAATAATAATAATAATAAATTTTATTTGTTGGCGCCTTTCTGAGCACCCAAGGACACCTTACAATAAAAACATACAAAAATACCAATAATACAACATTAAAAATAGATAAAATACATGACAGAAAATTAAACCGGATAGGCAAGTCTGAACAGATGGGTTTTAAGCTGTGATTTAAA
>NC_065524.1:39342780-39351741 GCF_006386435.1 Epinephelus moara | reverse complement strand
AGATTCTTCCAGTTTGGTTAATCGCCAATTCCTTTCAAATTTTCGCTATATTTGTTTTAACTTACGGGTTTGAGAGTTATACCAAGGAGCGAACTTTCTTTGCTTTGTTAACTTCTTTTAAAGAGGAGCTACAGAGTCGAGTGTTGTTCGCAGTGAGCCTACAGCGCTATTGACAAGATGATCAATTCGGGAGAGGTTAAAGTCGGTACGGGAAACGTCTGTTAGTAAAGGACATGGTATTAAATTAACGACGGAGGAATCATTTCCTTAAATTTTGCGACAGCACTACCTGATAAACATCTAGTATAGTAACTGTTGCTGAGTGGCGTGTAATCGAGTGAAAAGATATCAAAAGTAATCAAATAATGATGCAATAGCGAGGGATTCTGTGGAAAGACTGTTAGGTTATCAATTTCAATTCCGTACGTCATAACTAGATCGAGGGTATGGTTAAAACAGTGAGTGGGTTCTAGACTAAGAACGAGGCTTTCAAATGAATTATAATCTAGTTTAGGTTTAGGGCTGATTAACAGGCTAGAGTTAAAAATGGCTGCAACTCCCCCTCCTCGGCCGCTGCCTCGAGGAATGTGGGTATTATTATGACTGGGAGGAATGGATTCATTTAGACTAACAGCCAGGTTTCGGTGAGACTGAGTAAATCAATATGATTATCTGATATTAATTCATTTACTAACACTGCTTTAGACGATAGAGACCTTATTGATATTTATAAAAGAGTGCTTAGGATTCATACTAAAAGTTGACGTGCACCCAAAAGCTGAAAATGGCGTGCGCCAAAAAATAATCTGATTTATAAAACCGTGCGCACGCACACTTGCACGCAATGTTCTCTTTATAAATCACAGACCTCCTGGCGTTGTGCGCACCCAGATCCGCCTCATATTCCGCCCTCTACACGCCCTAGTTCAACCATAAATGGTCATGCAAATCACCTCATGAATGCAATCTGCATATAAATAAGCCGGCATGCGAGTGTTCTCTTGTTGTGTGAGTCACAGCGACGGGTGAGAAACGAACCAAAAAACGGAATTTCTCCGAGACTGAGCTAGAGACCCTTTAACGGGAGGTGGAGGACTGAAGAAAGATTTTATTTTATTATCACTAATAAAAAAAAGCAAAAAAAGTGGCAACACATCAGCGCTGCTGATGCTGTCAGCTGTGTCTGTGGGACTGCATGGACAGTGACAGAGAAAAAAAAAAGTGGTCTGATCTACAGGTAGACTAAATATTTCTACTCCTTTACCAACATGTAGTTAATGTGTTGCTTTTAAATTTGAGGATGTTTGACTTAAATTTGAGGATGTTTGACATTGATGTGTGACATAAAGAATCACATTTATTAAAGGTGGAGGCATAAAGGAGTATGTGCCAGTGCCATCTTGCGCAATTACGCACAAGGGTCACCGCAGTATTTATATGTTTATGGCAATTAGTCTGATCAGACACCCGGCCTGAATTACAGCATGAACCAGTGGTATCCCTGTCCCAAAATACAACGTGTAATTTGAAATACAATTCAAAGAGGAAAGTGTAATAGGTGAACATGTTTCTTCATGCCGGTTTTGTCATGAACAGCACGTGTCTAAGTAGGGCTGATGAAATGAGTGTAACGGTTGTGCTTAATGGCTGTATTTCGAGACATGATAAATGCACTGGAAATATTTAGCTAAATAAATAAATAAATTCCATGCAGTCGCGCCATCCTCTCCCCCTCCTGCGCTCAGAGAGTGGACAATGAGATGTTAGAGGCAGTGCAGATTAAATACGTATTTAGAAAGAATTTCAATTCAGGATTTGAGTTGGATTTTACAGCGTTTTTATGAAACAATTATCACTCACTCCAAGCGCATAATAAGGCTGCTGGATTTTATTTCAATGATAACGTGGATCTAAGGTGGATATAGCGTGACATTAAATTTGTGTGAGACATCAATAAAAATCTGACTCCACTTCTCCACCTCGCTATCTGTGTCGCCACTTCCCAGTGTCTCCAAAATGTGCGCACGCATGACTCAGAGTTTGCTTACAGGTGCACACATTCTCCCGCCGAGTTTATTTTTATCACAACCTTTGCGTGGGAAGTGGCGTACGCCACTTTCAAGCCCCGTTTTGTGTGTAAGCAAGCTTTATAAATGAGGCCCCAGATATTTAACAGTCCGCATTTAATTCTCCTGTTTTGTCTTTCTGTCACAGAAGAGATTCATAATTCATAATTTTTATGAGGTTGTTATACACAACTCCTCTTTGTTTAATTTTAGATTTAGATCATTTAGGTGGTCGGGGGACAGACACCGTTTGTATAAAACTATTGGTGGGTAACTGCACTAGAAGCTCAGAGAAATGTGTAAGACTGCGACTCTAAGTCCTGATCTCAACTCTGGGTTGTCAGGGATTTGAATTACTAATAAACTTTGCCAGGTTTCTAGAAATGAGAGCAGCTCCATCCAAAGTGGGATGAATGCCGTCTCTCCTCATAAGACCAGGTTTTCCCCAGAAAGTTTGCCAGTGGTTAATGAAACCCACATTGTTTGCTGGACACCACCTGGACAGCCAGTGATTGTTTGTTTGTTGTTTGTTTGTTTGAAATTTGAAATTTCTTTATTAACGGGATAAACCCCTTGAGATGCGACATCTCGTTTGTGAGGGGGTCCCACAGGTCAATCCAAAACTCGTACTCGTACTCGTCGTCCTCCGCTTATCCGGGTCCGGGTCGCGGGGGCAGCAGCCTCAGCAAAGAAGCCCAGATAGTCCTCTCCCCAGCCACTTCCGTCAGCTCTTCCGCGGGAACCCCAAGGCGTTCCCAGGCCAGCCGGGTGATGTAGTCCCTCCAGCGTGTTCTGGGGCGGCCCCGAGGTCTCCTCCCGGTTGGACATGCCCGAAACACCTCCCAAGGGAGGCGTCCGGAAGGCATCCTTACCAGATGCCCGAACCACCTCAACTGGCTCCTCTCGATGTGGAGGAGCAGCGGCTCTACTCCGAGTCCCTCCCGGATGTCTGAGCTCCTCACCCTATCCCTAAGGCTGAGCCCAGCCACCCTGCGGAGGAAACTCATTTCGGCCGCTTGCACTCGCGATCTCATTCTTTCGGTCACTACCCAGAGCTCGTGACCATAGGTGAGGGTTGGAACGTAGATCGACCGGTAAATCGAGAGCTTCGCTTTCTGGCTAAGCTCCCTCTTCACCACAACGGACCGGTTAAGCGCCTGCATCACTGCTGACGCCGCCCCAATCCGCCTGTCAATCTCCCGCTCCATCCTACCCTCACTCGTGAACAAGATCCCGAGATACTTAAACTCCTCCACCTGAGGAAGGACCTCCCCCCTGACCTGGAGTGGGCAATCCACCCTTTTCCGGCTGAGGACCATGGCCTCAGACTTGGAGGTGCTGATTCTCATCCCAGCCGCTTCACACTCGGCTGCGAACCGCCCCAGCGAGAGCTGGAGGTCACTGTTCGATGGAGCTAGGAAGACCACGTCATCCGCAAAAAGCAGGGACGAGATCCTCCCGTCACCGAACCTGACACCCTCCACCACTCGGCTGCGCCTAGAAATTCTGTCCATAAAAGTTATGAACAGAACCGGTGACAAAGGGCAGCCCTGGCGGAGTCCAACCCTCACCGGGAACAGGTCCGACTTACTGCCAGCCACGCGAACCAGACTCATGCTCCTTTGGTACAGGGACTGGATGGCCCTTAGCAAGGGGCCACCAACCCCATACTCCCGGAGCACCCCCCACAGGATGCCCCTGGGGACACGGTCGTAAGCCTTCTCCAAATCCACAAAACACATGTGGACTGGTTGGGCAAACTCCCATGCCCCCTCCAGCACCCTGGCGAGGGTAAAGAGCTGGTCCACGGTTCCGCGTCCGGGACGAAAACCACATTGCTCCTCCTCAATCCGAGGTTCAACTATCGACCGGACCCTCTTCTCCAGCACCCTGGAGTAAACCTTACCGGGTAGGCTGAGGAGTGTGATCCCCCTGTAGTTGGAACACACCCTCTGGTCCCCTTTCTTGAAAATGGGAACCACCACCCCGGTCTGCCACTCCAGAGGCACTGCCCCCGATGTCCACGCAATGTTGCAGAGGCGTGTCAGCCAGGACAGCCCTACAACATCCAGAGCCTTGAGATATCCAGGACGAATCTCATCCACCCCCGGGGCTCCGCCGCCTCGGAGTTGTTTCACTACCTCAGCAACTTCTGCCCCAGAAATTGGACGACCCGCCCCCGAGACCCCCGTCTCTGTTTCCTCACTGGAATACGTGTTGGTGGGATTGAGGAGCTCCTCAAAGTATTCCTTCCACCGCCCGACAATGTCCTCAGTTGACGTCAGCAGCTCCCCGCCCCCACTGTAAACAGTGTGAGCAAGTTGCCGCCTTCCCCCCCTGAGGCGCCGGACGGTTTGCCAGAACCTCTTTGGAGCCGATCGATAGTCTTCCTCCATGGCCTCACCGAACTCCTCCCACGCCCGAGTTTTTGCCTCAACGACTGCCGCTGCTGCGCTCCGCTTGGCCCGCCGGTACCCGTCAGCTGCTTCCGGAGACCCACAGACCAACCATGCCCTGTAGGCCTCCTTCTTCAGCCTGACGGCTCCCCTCACCTCTGGTGTCCACCAGCGGGTTCGGGGATTACCGCCGCGACTGGCCCCAGCGGCCTTGCGGCCACAGCTCACAACAGCCGCCTCGACAATGGCAGAGCGGAACAAGGCCCATTCGGACTCAATGTCCCCCTCTGCCCTCGGGACGCGGTCGAAGCTCTCCCGGAGGTGGGAGTTGAAGATCATCTGGACAGGTTCTTCCGCCAGGCGTTCCCAGCAGACCCTCACTGTTCGTTTGGGCCTGCCAGGTCTGCGCGGCGTCCTCCCCCACCATCTGATCCAACTCACCACCAGGTGGTGATCAGTTGACAGCTCTGCTCCTCTCTTCACCCGAGTGTCCAGAACATATGGCCGCAGGTCAAATGATACGACTACAAAGTCGATCATTGACCTGCGACCTAGGCTGTCCTGGTGCCACGTGCACCGATGGACATCCTTATGTTTGAACATGGTGTTAGTTATGGCCAAACTGCGACCCGCACAGAAGTCCAATAACTGAACACCACTCGGGTTCAGATCGGGCAGGCCGTTCCTCCCAATCACGCCCCTCCAGGTCCCGCTGTCATTGCCCACGTGAGCGTTGAAGTCCCCCAGCAGAACAATGGAGTCCCCGGTCGGGGCGCTGTCCAGCACCCGTCCCAGGGACTCCAAAAAGGGTGGGTACTCTGAACTGTTGTTCGGTGCATAAGCACAGACAACAGTCAGGACCCGTTCCCCGACCCGAAGGCGCAGGGAAGCAACCCTTTCGTCTACCGGGGTAAACCCCAACGTACAGGCAGAGAGTCTGGGGGCTATCAGGAAGCCCACCCCGGCCCTCCGCCTCTCACCCGGAGCAACTCCAGCGAAGGAGAGAGTCCAACCCCTCTCAAGGACTAGGGTTCCAGAGCCGGAACTATGTGTCGAGGTGAGGCTGACTATATCTAGCCGGTAGTGATCAACCTCTTCCACAAGCTCCGGCTCCTTCCCCGCCAGAGAGGTGACATTCCATGTCCCAAGAGCCAACTTCTGTAACCGAGGATCAGACCGCCAAGGCCCCTGCCTTGGTCTGCTGCCCAATCCACATTGCACCGAACCCTTCTGAATCCCTCTGCGGGTGGTGGGCCTGCAGGGGGACGAGCCCATGTAGCCGGTTCGGGCTGGGCCCGGCCGGACCCCATGGGCGAAGGCCCGACCACCAGGCGCTCGCCCACGGGCCCCAACCCCAGGCCTGGCTCCAGGGCGGGGCCCCAGTAACCCTCCAGGCCGGGTACATGTGTCCTTGTTTGTATCCATCATGAAGGGTCTTTTGAACCGTTCATCGTCTGACCCTTCGCCCAGAACCAATCTGCCATGGGAAACCCTACCAGGGGCAAAATGCCCCCGACAGCATAGCTCCTAGGGTCATTAGGGCACTCAAACTCCTCCACCACGATAAGGTGACGGTTCTCGGAGGAGTCAATCCAAAACACTAGACTTTTTTTTGTTTTTTTTTTTTTTGTTTTAACACTAGACAAAAAATAGTAATAAAATAAAATAAAACTTGACAAAGACAATCATTAACAACCTTTATCTCAACATAAAATAAATAACAAAAGAAAGATAAAGATAAAATAGATCAGTCTAAAATAATTTTAACATAATCATAGTAAAAATAAGAGAGAAAAAAATAGAATAATAAAAGAATTTGGGAGTGACAGTGCATTAAATTATGAATGGAAACATTGATAATCAGGTTTTAAATAAGTAAACAAGGTATTTTTAAATAAATGGAGCGAGGACAACAAACGAATACAAACAGGTAGAGTATTCCAGTTGGAAGGGGCCAACGACTTGAAAGCTTTTTTGCCAATTTCTTTAGTGTCAAAGGGGACTGTAAAAAAAGACTGGTCTGAACTTCTTAAAGTGTAATTGGAAAGATAAGGAACAAAAAATTGTTTAAGACAATGAGGGAAATTAAAGTGAATGCATTTGAAAATGAACTGAAACCAGTGATATTGCCATCTATTATCTAAAGAAAGCCACCCAAGTGTGTGATATAATATACAATGGTGAGTAAAAAAAAGAACAACCTAATATAAATCTACATAATTTGTTATATGCCACATTGAGGGGCTGGAGATCAGTTTTCGATGCAGTCTGGTAAACAATATCAGCATAATCGATTATAGGCAGAATAATTTGCAATATGAGTTTTTTCCTGACATTAAATGTAAAACACTGCCTAGAACGAAACAAAACCCCTACACCAAAATTAACTTTCTTTAAAACATATTCAATATGTGGTTAAATGTTAGTCTTGAGTCAATACAAACACCCAAATATTTATACTTTTCCACTTTCTGGAGAACTCTACCATCATTATAAGTTAGAAACAAAGAATCAGACTTAAGTTTTTGTCTCGAACCAAAGAGCATTGCACATGTTTTAGTTTGGTTAAGTAATAATTTGTTTTCAGAAAGCCAAGTCTGAAAAATATCAAAGTTATGTTGTAAGGATTCTTGAATTAGTAAAAACAAGGGCTTTGAGGTGTAAATAATAGTATCATCTGCATATAATTGGACAGAACAATCAGAAAAAATAAGAGGAAGGTCATTAATGAAAATAGAAAAAAGAAGTGGACCCAAAGTTGATCCTTGAGGAACACCTCTAGGCCGAATAAGTAAATCAGATTTACATCCTTTGAGAGAAACACACTATGTAGATAGCAATTGAACCACAAAAGAGCATGTTTAGATAAACCAATGGCATATAGCTTGTCTAACAACACGTAATGGTCAACAAGATCAAAAGCTTTAGTAAGATCAACAAAAATTGATCCAGTAAGAAAACCCTGATCAGATGCCGAAAACACATCATTTGTAAATTTTAAAAGAGCCGTAGTCGTGGAGTAGTTGGATCTGAAGCCAAATTGATATTGAGAGAGAATATTATTAGTGTTCAAATAATGATTTAATTGGTTAAAAATAATTTTTTCAAAGACTCTTGCAATGGAACATAAAATTGAAATAGGTCTATAATTATTAGGATCAAGGGTATCACCACCCTTATGAAGAGGAGTAATATGTGCACATTTCCAAATGGTAGGCATTTCATATGTACACAAAGAAAGATTGAATAAATCTGATAATGGAAAACATATCACGTGAGATGCTAATTTAATAAATTTTGTCTCAATTCCATCAAGCCCAGGACCAGTGCTCTCTTTCAACTCAGCAATTACACCAGAAACATCTGTGGGGGTTATAGTCTGAAAATGAAAATAGCTATGAGCTGGCAGAACAGGAATTCAATTTAAATGTGGGGTATTAGGGATTAAGTAGGAGCAGACAGAGAAGAAATGCTGATTAAATGCAGAAGCAATGGGTAGTGGATCATTAAGTATCACATCAGAAACTCTGAGCTGATTAATTGAGGAATTGTCTGATGTGTTCATAATGTCCTTAATTTTACTCCAGAATTTTCTGGGGTTTTGAAATTATTATTTAGGGATTCCCTATAATAGTCAGACTTTGCATTCCTTGCTTGAGTTTTACTAGTGTTCCTAAATTTTCTGTACACTTCCCAATCAGTAGGACTCCTTGTCTGTAAATTTTCTGTACACTTCCCAATCAGTAGGACTCCTTGTCTGACGAAATTTAGCCCATGCTTTGTCCCTTTCTCTAAAGAGAGACATCATTTCAGCATTGATCCACGGTAGATGAGTACCTTTAACTTTTGCTTCTCTCCAAGGAGCATGTTTATCTACCACCTTCATAAACTCAGAAGAAAAAAATCCCATGCATTTTGGACATCTGGAATCAAGCTAAATCTTTCCCAATTTAAATTAAGGAGATCAGAAATAAAAGTATTAGGGTCCATTTTCTTACATTGCCTAATTCAAATCAATTTGGGTGGGGATCTTGGTATGGGGTGCCGTTTGTAAAGTGGCTCACACTGAAAATAATATCTATATATGATATATATCAACATTTTGCCACATTTAGCTTCAAACAATGTTTAAAAAAGTGAAATTTTTTAACATCACCTTTTACCACATTTACAGCAATATTTGTTAACTTAGAAATATATTAAATAGTTAAATCTAAATATTAAATGTGGCACCTAAATGTTAAATGTTAAATCTAAATCTAAATCTAAATCTAAATGCTAAATCTAAATCAAAATCTAAATACTAAATCTAAATCTAAATCTAAATATTAAATCTAAATCTAAATGTTGAATCTAAATGCTAAATATAAATATAAATCTAACTGTTAAATCTAAATGCTAAATATAAATATAAATGTTAAATCTAAATGCTAAATATAAATATAAATATAAATGTTAAATCTAAATATTAAATATAAATATAAATGTTAAATCTAAAT
>NC_065524.1:39331434-39341772 GCF_006386435.1 Epinephelus moara | reverse complement strand
ACATTTAATATTTAGATTTAACTATTTAATATATTTCTAAGTTAACAAATATTGCTGTAAATGTGGTAAAAGGTGACGTTAAAAAATTCACAATACTTTTTTAAACATTGTTTGAAGCTGCGAGGGTCATAAGGACAGAGGGATGTCGTATGCTGTAAAGCCCTGTGAGGCAAATTGTGATTTGTGATATTGGGCTTTATAAATAAAATTGATTGATTGATTGATTAAATGTGGCAAAATGTTGATGTTATTTTCAGCGTGAGACACTTTACAAATGGCACCCCATATCTTGGTAGTTTGATCTTCCATATACAGTAGACTATAGAGTGATCACTAAGACATTCTGATAGGACACCCACATCTGAGATTCTATTTTTATGTGAAACAAGAATCCAATCAAGTAATGTCTGACACGTAGAGGTAATCCTAGTGGGGTCCTTAATTAACTGGGTAAAATTCAAATTTGAAAAAGACATTTTATTCCTACCACCACCACCTCTGCTACATCTGTCAGCTCTATATAAAACATAATTAAGGAGTTTGATTTCGTTGTCTGATATTATACTACTTAACCAAGTTTCAGAAATGGTGATAATAGCTGGTTTATGGGAAGTAACCCATGCTCTAAATAAATCAATTTTTGATACAAGGCTCCTAATGTTCATATGTATTATTTTTAATCCTTTGACTCTAACCATTCATAGTCACATAGCAATAAGCACCATCACTACTCAAACATAATCTGTATAACACATAGCTGATCCTATATATGAGTTAAGGTTGAAAAACAAAGACATAAACATCACACAGACAGAAAAACAGAAATAAAAAATGGATTGCAACTCAGTAGGCTTAACGGAAGACCAAGCCTGTCTCAAAATAGGCCTAGATGGGGGAAGACCAAGCCTGTCTCAAAATAGGCCTAGATGGGTCATTAAAGCACCAACAGACGCTGAGTCTGTCAAAAAAAAAAAGAAAAAGAAAAAGAAAAAAGAGAAGAGACAGACAAATAACTAAACAAATGCCAAAAGATATCCACGAGCAAACAAATCATGTTCACTTTAGCAAGGCAAGGCAAGGCAATTTTATTTATATAGCACCATTCATACACAAGGCAATTCAATGTGCTTTACAAGAGAAATACATTAAAAACAATAGATCATTAAAAACAAGAGCTAAAAGCAAGAAAATAAATAGTTAAAAACAGTGCAGAAAATGCATTTAAAAAGCAAACATAAAGCAAAAGCAACAGCAGACAAATATAAAAACAATAGCTACAGATTATCCTAACAATAAGTTACATATCTAGTTCACTGGTAAGCTGCAGTAAATAGTAATGTTTTAAGCCCTGATTTAAATGAGTTGACAGTTTCAGCCGACCTCAGATATTCTGGAAGTTTGTTCCACAGGCGGGGAGCATAGAAACTAAAGGCTGCTTCACCTTGTTTGGTTTTGATCCTGGGAACACTGAGTAAACCTGTTCCAGATGATCTGAGGGGTCTGGATGCTTCATAACGTACAAGTATATCAGAGATGTATTTAGGCCCGAGACCATTTAGTGCTTTATAGACAAGTAACAAGATTTTAAAGTCTATCCTTTGACACACAGGAAGCCAGTGCAGTGACTTAAGCACTGGTGTAATGTGCTCCACTCTCTTGGTGTTGGTGAGGACTCTGGCAGCAGCGTTCTGGACGAGCTGCAGTTGTCTGATTGATTTTTTACTCAGGCCTGTGAAGACACCGTTACAATAGTCCAGCCTGCTGAAAATGAAAGCATGAACAAGTTTTTCTGTATCTTGTTTAGACAGAAATTCTTTTATTCTTGCTATGTTTTTAAGGTGGTAGTAGGCTGATTTAGTAATTGTCTTAATGTGACTATTGAAATTTAGGTCTGAGTCCAGAACTACACCAAGATTTCTGGCTTGATTTGTAGGTTTTAGTGTCATGGCGTCAAGGTGAGCACTGACTATTGATCTTTGTTCTTTGGGGCCAAAAACAACTATCTCAGTTTTGTCTGTGTTTAGTTGTAGAAAATTCTGGCACATCCACGTATTGATTTCGTCAATGCACTTATTTAGCAGATATAGGGGACTGTAGTCATCTGGTGACACTGTTATGTAAAGTTGTGTGTCATCTGCATAAGTATGGTAGGAGATGTTATGATATTCCATAATCTGAGCAAGAGGGAGCATATAGATGTTGAACAGAAGAGGCCCAAGAATGGACCCTTGAGGAACTCCACATGTAATTTTTGTTCGCACAGATTCATAATTGCCAAGTGACACAAAGAAATCCCTGTCTTGTAAATAAGATTTAAACCAATTTAGCACAGTGCCAGAAAGTCCCACAAACTTTTCTAGTCTGTCGAGCAGTATCTTATGGTCAACTGTGTCGAATGCAGCACTGAGGTCCAGTAATACCAGAACCGAAATCTTTGATGCATCACTGCTCAGATGAATGTCATTTAAAACTTTTACAAGTGCAGTCTCAGTGCTGTGATGTGCTCGAAATCCAGACTGAAAGGCATCAAAGGAATTGTTTTGCTCCAAGAAGGTGTTAAGTTGCTGAAAAACAACCTTTTCAATGATCTTTCCTAAAAATGGTAGGTTTGATATGGGCCTGTAGTTATTTATTACTGAGGCATCCAGATTAGGCTTTTTTAAGAGAGGTTTAATGACTGCAGTCTTCAGGGCCGTTGGAAAAAGGCCTGACTGAAGAGAACAGTTGACTATCTGTAGTATATCTGATGCTATGCAGTTAAAAACATCTTTAAAAAAGCTTGTAGGCAGAGTGTCAAGGCAGCAGGTAGTGGACCTAAGGTTTCTAACTATGTCTGTCAAAGTAGCATAATTTAATGGGTGAAAAAGTGCCAAATTAACTGGAGTAGTCTTATGAGGCACAGGTGAAATAGCCACTGTGTTGGAGTTACAGACTGTCTGTCTTATCTTTAAAATCTTGTCTGTGAAAAAAGAAGCAAAGTCATTGCATGCCTTGGTGGATAGCAGTTCAGGAGGGACTGACGCTGATGGGTTTGTCAGTCTGTCAACAACAGTAAATAAAGTCCGTGCATTGTTGTTATTTTTGTTGATAATCTCAGAGAAAAAGGACTGCCGCGCCCTTTTTAGCTCCAAGCTATAGATGTGCAGACTTTCCTTATAGATGTCATAATGAACCTGGAGTTTGGTTTTTCGCCACCTGCGTTCTGCTTTTCTACATTCTCTTTTTTGAGCTTTTACCCGTGTGGCGTTCCTCCATGGTGGTTTTTTCTTACCAGAGACAACTTTGACCTTCATGGGGGCAATATTGTCCATAATATTCATAGCTTTAGAGCTGAAACTATGAACCAGATCATTGACAGAGACTGAGGGCAGAGCTGGTGTGGGTATAAAATCCTGGGTGAATAGTGTACAGGTGTTTTCGTTGATATAGCGTTTTCTGATTACCTCTGTTGTAATTTTACTGGTGTCAGCGGAGATGGCCATTTTAAAGAAAACACAGTAATGATCAGAAAAGGCAACATCAGTCACCACAACCTCAGAAATGTTGAGCCCTTTGGAGATAATTAGATCTAAAATATGTCCCTTATTGTGTGTTGGCTCTGTTACATGCTGGGAAAGTTCAAAGTTGTCCAGGATGTAGAAAAGTTCTTTCGCACTGCCATCTTTGGGATTATCAATATGAATATTAAAATCACCCACTATAACAACACAGTCAAAATCAATACAGACAACAGACAATAGTTTAGAAAAGTCATCAACAAAGTGTGCACTATATTTTGGAGGCCTGTAAATGGTTACTAATACTGCTTGACAGGAGGATCTCAACTGCAGTGCAACATATTCAAAAGACTCAAACTTCCCATATGACAACTGTTTGCACTGGTAAACATCCTTAAATAAAGTGGCTACTCCACCTCCTTTCCTAAGTTCTCTAACTGAGCTGATAAAATGGAAGTTTGGGGGGGCTGATTCAATAAGTACTGCTGCACTGTTGTTTTCATTTAACCAAGTTTCAGTTAAAAACATAAAATCAAGGTTTCTCTTGATAATAAAATCATTAATTAATAGTGACTTGCCAGCCAGAGATCTGATATTTAATAAAGCTAAGTTTAGTGTACTAACATTGTCTGACACAGTCTGTGGCTGACGCATAACTGGAGTCAGATTAGATAGAGTAGCTGTGCGCTTCGAGTACACATTGTTTTTCCTGATGCTAGTCAAAACAGGAATGACAGACCTTGGAGATGACTCTGGCTGATACTTTTCAATTTCAAGATGTGTTTGACCATGCCACCGGCTATTTAAGATCGCCGGTATGTTTAAGGAAGCGGCATGGGGTCTGTCTCATCTCTGACAGGCACCTGAGTGATGACGTCTAGGGCTACTATTTAAGAGTTCATCAATTTGACTGAGCTTTAGTGTGGCAGCTTTAACTAACTCCTTGATTGGTGAGCGTGGTGGAGGGGGGGAGGGTTGACGCTGGCTCCGTGGTGATTGTGGTGGTGGTGGGGAGGGTCGACGTTGGCTCCTTAGTGGTTGCGCCGGTGCTGGGGGGGGGGCGACGTTGGCTCCTTGGTGGTTGTGGTGAAGGGCAGGAGGGGGGTTGTTGGATCCCTGACTGGGACAGGGACATCCTCTGAATGCCTTGGGTGATGTGGAGCAAAGGGTCAGGTGAAGGGGGAGAGATGCAGGCTGTCTGTCTCTGTGCCCCGTACTTGTCCTTGGCTCTTATCTGTCCATTCTTGTTTTGGTATGGCATTCCAAGAGCATGACGTAGGTTGGCCCCGAGTAGTCTGCATCCAGTGATGTTCGGATGAATCCCATCACGCTGAAAGCGATCCTTACAGTTCCAAAAGATGTTAAAATTGTCAATAAACTTTATCCCATGAGTGAAGCATGCCGATGTCAGCCATGTATTCAGGGCAAGGAGTCTGGTAAAAGACTCGATTCCTTTCCCCAGGGTTGGAATGGGGCCAGAAATGAACACATTTTGTGACTGACAGTCACTCAGTTTCTCCAGGAGCAGGGATAAGTCTTTTTTCAGGAACTCAGAGCCAGTTTTTCTTCGTAGAATGTCAAAAGACCCAGCATGGATGATGATCCTCATGTTACTGGGGTGTGTAGAGAGGATCACTGGCAACAGCTCAGTTAGCTCCCTGACAGACATGTCAGACACTGTTAGATTTTCAGTCTTTGCCATTCTTACATGCTTGGTTATTGAGTCTCCAATCAGGATGGTGTCTGGCTGATCAGGTGTGGTGTTAGCGATACCTCTCCTGGCCCTTGGCTTCTCAGGTGTGGAGTTAGCATAGTTTTTTCTGGCCCTGGGTCTAGCAGTGGTTTTGGGGTTATTGCTTGCATTTTGGAGAGCCTTAATACCACAAGTGTGATTGGCCTGCCTGGGTTCAGTGTAGTTGGTATTGTCACACATTTCATTTGGAGCCAGTGCATCGTACCTGTTCTGTAGAGAGAGTTCAAGTGGAGGGGTGAGCGTTGGGCCTCTCTTGACTGATTTCCTGCTGGATTTGCCTTTGCGTCTAATGACATCAGCCCAAGTCCTAGCTGGAGTTGATGCTTTTGGTCGAGCACCAGTCCAGTGCCAGTAGGAAGGGTCGTTAGGGAAGGCCAGTTTGGGAGCCTCTGCAGCTGATCCAGTGGTGTTAGGACATATCCATGGGACTTGTCAGCCAAGTCAGCGATGGTATGCTCCACATTTGTTGTATTTCCATATATAACAGTCTGTCCATCAGCACCTTGTATGTTAGCTGCCACAGAGTCAATGAATTGCTCACTCTCACGAATTTGTTGTAGCGTTTCATTCTTCTTTTGAAGCTGCCTTATCGTCTCGGTTAGTCGCTCACACTCTGTGCAGCTCACAGATTTTGCCATCTTGTCCTTGTCCTAATCACAGGTTTCCAGTCACAGACACAGCAAAAGGCTTGCACTGTGCCTCAGCCCTGCTCACACAGTACTAAAGTTGTGAAAAAGTGGTGAAAATATGGCAGTAGTCCTCTGTATCTTTCACAAATTAAAGTCCCAGTGCTTTATAAGTATCCAGGATCTACTTTCTGTAGCTTTTAGCAGGAAAAAAACAAGTATATCCACAAAAGAATGTAAGCAAAGTGGAGCGCAAGCAGCAGAGCGTCTGCACTGTAAGAAAGCCGGAAGTACTTTAGCCTACATGGTTAGTCATCATTAATTAAATAATCAGCAGAAAACAAAAGTAGGCTACAGACAGCGCTTCCATACCAGAAGCGCCTCGTTACCATGGATATCATCAACATCATTACGTCACTCAAAGTTTGTGACTACCGGTACATTGCTTTATGGCAGTTAAAATGTAAACAACACAAGCAGGGCAGATATCCAACATAGCCGAGTAGTTAATCTGGAGAAACACTGAAGTCCATCCATAACTCTAACATAAATAGCAGATAGAAATCCCACCTTATCAGTGAAGTCGAGTGAACAAAGCAGAAAAGAACTGCATCAAGTCCACATTAAGTCCCCTCCGGCGAACTCATGGAGACGGATGGAGAAGGAGGCACGGAGAGCATGAAGGCAGGTTCTGCATCCTTGGGAGTGCGAAAGAGCTGAGATTTACCGTCAACCATAACACTGAGTGTCCAAGGGTAATGGAGGGAGAACTTGTAGTTAAGTTCATGGAGCCTTTTCTTGACACTGTCGAATCCACGACGCTTCTTCAACAGTTCAGGACTATAGTCAGGGTAGATGTATACACGAGATCCATTGTAGAGCAGCTCGTTCTTCTTTCTAGCAAGACGCAGGATCTTTACTTTATCCTGAAAGTTGAGAAGCTTAATGAGGATGGGTCGAGGCTTGGCTGCATCAGCTCGCTGAGTGGTGGGACTCCGGTGGGCCCTTTCGATGACCGGTGGCTCCGGGAAGTTTTCACACCCCAGGAGCTCGGGAATCAGCTTGGACATAAAGGCAATGACATCGCAGCCTTCTGCCGATTCAGGGACATGAATGAAGCGGAGGTTTGAAGATCGGCTTCGGTTCTCAAGATCTTCAACTTTCTCAACCAGGTAGGCATTTTGTTCCTCAAGTTGCTCAAGTCGGGTCTTATGATTTTCAATATCGTTTCATTTGAGCCGACTCGATTCTCCAGCTCGTCAACATGGCTACTCAAATTGTTCATAGAAGACTGTAGAGTAGTCAGACTTGCTTGTATGGGATCAATCTTCTCCGTGATATGAAGTTTAAGTCCTTGGATGGCATCCCAAACAGTTTGTAGAGTAATTTCTCCGGGAGCATTTGCCAGCAGCTGCGCCATTGTATTAGCATGTATCAGCAACTTGGTTCAAAGTAACAAATATCAAACGTTAGACGCCGTCAACTAGCGGCAAACAGTCTTTGAGGTTGAGGATCAAAAGAAAATTGTTTGTAAAGTTATTTGTCAAGTTAAAAAGTGATGACAGACACGAGCGTTTGGTGCCTCAAATCACCGTGCGGCCATCTTGAATGACGTGACCTCCCATCAATGCGATTAAATGATGACATATCATACTAGTATTTACAGCACACATTCATCAGAAAAAATACTATTAACCACTCCTTCAACAAGAACAGAACTTGGTAAAACGGCTTTCCCTTCATATGCACCACACGCCTAGAATGAACTCCAAAACATGTTAAAGCTATAATTGGTAATGTTGGAGAGCTAGCAAGATTTGAAAGCGGCACCTCCTCTAAGCTCCACCCCCTCCTCCCCCTCCCGTCAGTGCTCGGTCCAAAGCCACGGCCCCACAAACTTGAACGCGCATCCTGCAGTAGGAGTCAGCAGGGCAGAGGACAGCCGAGTAAAATAACAAATCCTCCCGAAGCAAACAAATAATTACCTGTCCAACAGAAAGACAGCAACCTCTGCATCACTTTTCAGGCCCTTCAGCTCCCTCAGTTGTCTCCATCGTTCAAATGCTGCACCGATGTTGATGTCTGGTTTGTCCTCTCACTTTATCCAAAGCCTTTTTCATCGCAGCCTTTTCTGCCTCCAACTTTCTTTTCTCAGCCTGTTTAGTGGGGCGAGCCGTTACAAGTAACGCTGGAAGTGGTACTTTTGGCTGCATTTTCTCTGCCATTGTTCAGCAAACTCCTGCTAACTCGGTATTTCTGCTGAGGAGTGTGCTGAATATTTCCGGCAATGGTGACACGTGATGAGTGCATGCAGGAAGGAGGGAGGGAGGGACAGAGGGGGGCTCGGGACGAGACATGAAGGCATCTGATTGGTTCTTTCCATTTGCACCAAATCGCAGGGATTGGTCAGAGTTTTTACAGGCCTGCAGCTGCCACAGAGGTCGGATTTTTTTCATTCCTTTTTCTGAACACATTATGTATTGACTACTCTCAGGATGGAAGGACCATTTTACCCAGTATAACAAGAAGTGTTTCTGAACAGTATTACCAACTATAGCTTTAAATCTGGAGTCACTTCCACTTTTCAACATATTTAAAAACCTTTTAAAATCAACCATTACTGAACATTGTCACTGCTTCTAACTTGGTGCCTTTCAATAGTATGTCTGTTTTACCTTGTTATGTGTCTTACTAAGTGTAATGTGTTCTCATTGTCTTTGTGTTCTAGTAGTTTTAGTATGTGTCCATTGTCTTGTCTTTTGTGTACTTGTAACTTTTGCTGCCAGTCTTGGCCAGGACTCCCTGGAAGAAGAGTTACTGTAACTTAATGGGACCCTTACTGGTTAAATAAAGGTTAAATAAAAATTAAAAATAAAATATGAATATATTTTGGTCCGTCTCTTGAGACATTAGTAAACGTCCCATTTATCCATCATGTTAAATCTTCATAGAAATCCTCTTACTGCTCTGCAGACAGTCAGCCAGCTCCTCCTGCTTCATTCTCCTCAGGAAGTTCAGTGTGATCTTCAGAAATGCCTCTCTGTTGCTCCTCCTCTGCTCTTCATCCTCACCATCCAACCCCTCCTCATCCTCTCTCTGACTCTCTGAGCATTCTGGGTAATCTGAACTCAGAACCTTCTGGATCTTCTTCAGCTCGTTCTTCACAAAAGTGAGGATGTTCTCCTCCAGCAGCTGGAACAGAATATTATATGAATGACACACTCAAACATCAGATCCATGTTGGACACACTGACAATCCACTGGTGTAAAAAGTGCAGCATGGAGATGATTGTGAACAGAATAGATGTCACAGTAGTTGTTGTACATGTACAGACCATAAATATGGAGTCCAGGTGTGTTTGATGCTGCTGGGCAGACTGACCACTGGGAACCTCTGAGCTCTCCTGGTCCACTCTGTGGAGGAATTAGGAAGAACAATTGGCCATCACACCCTGTGACAGAGATTTGAACATTTAATTGCATTAAAGGAACTTTACTAAACTGGTTTTAATCCTATTTATCAGATCAATCTCCGTTTGTTCATGTTTATGATGAATCGTCCATGCATGCTAAAGTTTGTTATCAAGTTCCATGAGGTTCTGTGCTCGAACTAATTCACTTCACCTCATATTTGCTTCCTTTAGGCAACATTATTAGAAATCACTGTATAAACTATTTGATGTCAAATTCAGACAAAACTGAAGTTATTGTTCTTGGCCACAATAACCTCAGAAACTATCTAAAGATATAGATTCTCCACATGGCATTGCCCCGGCCTCCAGCACCACCTTGGAGTAATATTTGGTCAAGATTTGTCCTTTAACTTGCTCATAAACCAGACATCAAGGACTTCATTCTTTCACCTGCGTTACATTGCAAAAATTAGGCATGTCCTGTTTTAAAAAGGTCCCAAAAAGGGTCACCATTTGTTGTGAAGTCCTGGTTCAAACTATTAAAACCACTACTTCAGTAAAAATATCTGAACAAGCTTTTTCTTTCACCATGTAGTTTATTAAAATATTGGATGGGGGTTTCTTTCACTCACACAGTTTTCAGACACAGTTCACAGTTCATCTGCAGCTGTCTGTCTCTCTGTCCACTGTGACGTCAACAAAGTCAGTTTGTGCACGATGCATAAGTTGTTTATGGTCATTGTTCTAGTTTGTTCTGGATCCACACTGCAACGTTATGAAATGTTATTCTGATTTTTTTTGGATTTTTTTTTTCATTATTAATTAATTATCATTATTATCATCATCACACAACATTATTATTATCATTATATATATACACTGAACAAAAATATAAACGCAACACTTTTGTTTTTGCTCCCATTTTTCATGAGCTGAACTCAAAGATCTAAAACATTTTCTATACACACAAAAGACCATTTCTCACAAATATTGTTCACAAATCTGTCTAAATCTGTGTTAGTGAGCACTTCTCCTTTGCCGAGATAATC
>NC_065524.1:39323560-39330704 GCF_006386435.1 Epinephelus moara | reverse complement strand
AACTGCACATTTCAGAGTGGCCTTTTATTGTGGCCAGCCTAAGGCACACCTGTGCAATATTCATGCTGTCTAATCAGCATCTTGATATGGCACACCTGTGAGGTGGGATGGATTATCTCGGCAAAGGAGAAGTGCTCACTAACACAAATTTAGATAGATTTGTGAACAATATTTGTGAGAAATGGTATTTTGTGTGTATAGAAAATGTTTTAGATCTTTGAGTTCAGCTCATGAAAAATGGGAGCAAAAACAAAAGTGTTGCGTTTATGTTTTTGTTCAGTGTATATATATATATATATATATATATGTATATATTGCTTTTTAAGATTACTGAACATCATAGGACAGAAACACTACAATTTAGTAATACAGTATATCCTACCTCTCTCTCTGTCTTTTTTTTTTTTGTTTGTTGTGACCCACCTGTGCTCACTTACTAATCAAGATTGGCTGACGCCCCCTACAAGGTTTTTAAAATGTTTGCTTGACTCCTGTCCACCCTTTTGCACCCTGATGAAGACCAGAGAGTCGAAACCGGTCAGTGTTTTAATGTAAGCAGCCATGTTTTGAAATAAAGGCCTTTTAACTTAATTCAGACGCAACTGTTCCTGCTCCATGAATGAGTGCCTGAAGTTCATCTTTTGTTCCATTATGCAATGTGACTTCTGACAGAGAACGTTAGTTGATTCAGTGTGTTTTGGCCACAGTCTAAAGAGAACAGCCTTTCTGTCTTGACACAGCACAACACATTCAGGACGTCACTAAGGTACCTTTCAGTCTTTCTGGCTGAATCAGCAGCAGCTAATAGCCAAATGAGCTTTGTACATGAATAATTAGTAATTATCAATAACAATTATTAATTATGTTAAATAATGTGACTTAAATGATGCTAATCAAAGAAATCAGTCTCATAAATGCACTCAACTATCAATGTGGAACTCTGATTAATAATTACATTAATAACTGTGACAAAATAACCATATTAATAGTAAAAGTTGAAGGACTTTGGAGTTCTTGACACAGCAGAGGACGACTATTCATTCACTCTTGTGCAATATTAAACAGAGAGCAGGTATGATTCCAAAAGTATTTATTCACAAAGAAAGCAAAGCAAAATAAAACAACCAAATCCTAACTAATACCTAATGTTATATTATCAAACTACACAGCGGTACATAAAAATAATTTACCAGCTGCAACATTAAAGTGATGAACACATTAATGCATCAATTATTATAGGCTAATACAATAAAATCATGCATATTATTCTGAAATGGGCCATTCTGCATAATGAGTAAAGCTACTCTTACTTTTGGTACTTAAGTATATTTGTGATGCTAATAGGCCTACTTTTGTTCTTTCACTGGAAAAATATAAAAAATTATGTATAAATATAATTTTGAAAGCAGGATTTTGACTTGTGACCAAGTATTTCTACACTGTTGCTACTTGTACTTCAGTAAAAATATCTGAGCAGGCTTCTTCATCAACCATCTAGTTTATTCAAATATAGTATATTACGATGAATGAGTTGTTTACAGTCATTGTTTAGTGCGTCTCACACCTCAAAATTATGCAATGTGACTTCTGACAGAGAACATTAGTTGATTTGATGTGTTTTGGACACAATCTAAAGAGAACATCCTTTCCATGTCTGACTGGCTGTTTCACAGGCATTTGACACAGCACGATGCATTCAGGACATCACTAATGTACCTTTCAGTCTTTCTGGCTGAATAGTCACCCGGGTTCAGGTTTTTCCAGCATCCTCCTGATAGAAACACAAGATAAATTCTGAACTAACATACTAAGACAAAAATACAGCTACTGTACACAGTATATTGGTATACGGTAGTTTTTGGTTTGGGTTTGTATAAATTCAGTATTTCATATGAACATGTTTCACTGTATATTTTAAAGTAGTATTCAGTGCAGTGTGCAGTACAGGAAGGAAATGATGCTGTGAGGTGACCATGAAGGGTGAATAGTAGTAATTCTGTCCAATTACGATAAAAGAGAAATACACGTGGTGTCACAAAAGTGAGTTTTAACTGAGTGTTCATTCTTATATTTAACTTCCCTAACATCTGACATCAACATTTTGTTTTCATCATCAGCTTGAATCCTCACCCTTGATCAGCAGAGTGGCGTCCATCTTTGAAGAGTATAGGACAATCCATAGTGCGGTCACTCTTCATGGACACACAGCTGGGTTCAGGTTCAGGGCAGTCGGGTCTGTGATGGATCCTGATAGAAATAAATTCATTAAAGTTCACACATTTAGAAACATTCTCACTGAATCAAAGACCGTGTGACATGGAGAAGAGTCATGGACAGTTAGAGACGACCATCTCACCTCTGAGCTTTGCTATGGATCAGTGTGAGGAGGACACAGAGGAGGAAGTTCCTCCCTCTAAAACCAGACACACCAGAGTCCACACCTTCACACAAACTCAACAACCTGCTGGGAGAGATCATTCCTCTCAGTCACATGACAAACACACAGAGCTCTGACTGGAGGAAACCTATCAGATCACCTCAATACTACATACAGTCATTCATGTGTGCTGTCCTGATAAGCCGTTGGTGAAGGACTTTTTAAGCCTTATTGACTCTTTTAATTTGGTGCAGTGTGTGTCTGGTCCCACACACAAACATGGTCATACATTAGATCTCGTTCTTTCTCATGGTTTGTCTGTGCTTAATTTGGTGATCTGTGAAAATGTCATTTCTGATCATATGCCCGTATTGTTTGAAGTTGGTTTCTCTTGTACTGCAGTTAAATCTTGCGCTCCTGCTCAGCGCCGTCAGACTTTTAACCCTTCCACTGCTGGTCAGTTCTCTGCTGCTTTCGATCAGCTCTTTGCCTCCTCTGACTCAGTGTCTGCTGACACAGAGGAGCTCAGCTCCTGGTTCCACTCCTCATGCCGAACCATTCTGGACACTGTGGCTCCATTAAAAACAACGCAGCCTAAAGTGAAACCCGTGCCCTGGTTCAGTGACAGGACTCGTGCAGTTCGACGGGAGTGTCGCAAAGCTGAACGCAGGTGAAAGAAGGACAAGCTGCATGTTTCATTCCAAATCTTAAAGGACTGTTGGCACCTTTATCAGAGCACTGTTAAAGAAGTCAAAAGAGAATACTTGTCAAACCTCATTGTGTCAAATAGCCATAACCCTCGTGTGTTATTCAAAACTATTGACTCTGTTTTAAATGCCCCGCAGTCTGTCTGCTTGGAAGCATCCCCTGAGCTGTGCAATAACTTCCTGCACTTTTTCATAGACAAGGTTGTTAACATAAGGGCTCTCATTTCAGCGCCTGCCTCTGACCCCTCTGTCTCTGTCCCTTGCCTGGCTGTGCTTGATAAATTTGAGCTTGTGACCTTGTCACTTCTAGATGATGTGGTTGGCCATATCAAGCCATCAGGTTCCCCTTGTGATGCTGTCCCTCCTCACTTTTTTAAAGAAATCTTCCCTAGTATAGGGCAGCTGGTCCTTGCCATCATTAACAGCAGTCTGTCCTCTGGTGTTGTCCCCATAAGCTTTAAACATGCAGTAGTGCAGCCCCTGCTGAAGAAACCTGGCCTCGACCACACTGTATTGGCTAATTTCAGGCCCATCTCCAAGCTGCCTTTCATTTCGAAAATCTTGGAGAAAATTGTTCATGCACAGTTAAAATCTTTTCTGGATCAGTATAATATCCTGGAGGTCTTTCAGTCTGGTTTTAAAACCCTGCACAGCACAGAGTCAGCTCTACTAAGGGTTTTTAATGACATCCTCCTGACAAATAATTCTGGAGATTATGTAATTCTTGTCTTGTTGGACCTAACAGCTGCCTTCGACACTGTGGACCACAATATTTTAGTATCCCGGTTGCAGCACCATGTGGGCATCTGTGGTAGTGCTCTGGAGTGGTTTAGATCCTATCTGGCAGACAGAACTATGTGTGTAAGCCTTGCTGGTTCAGAGTCCCACTCCGCTCCTCTGTCATATGGGGTTCCACAGGGCTCAATTTTAGGGCCCCTGCTTTTTTCATTGTATTTGCTTCCTCTGGGTTTCATTCTTAGAAAGCATGGCATCTCCTTCCATTGTTATGCTGATGATAGTCAGATTTATGTGCCGCTGAAGAAGAGAGATGCTTTCTCCCTACAACCTCTTCTGTCATGTCTTGAAGACATTAAAGCCTGGATGGCCTTAAACTTTTTAAATTTTAATGAAAAGAAAACGGAGGTGATGGTGTTTGGTCCAAATGGCTCTTGTGAAACCACCCCTGTTGATTTGGGCCCCTTGGCACTATATGTGAAGCCAACAGTTTCTAACTTGGGTTTTAAGATTGACAGTGGTTTTAAATTGGAGCGTCAAATTGGTGCAGTGGTTAAGTCCAGCTTCTTTCACCTTAGGCAGCTGGCAAAGGTTAAACCTTTTCTTGCACAACAGCACTTTGAAATAGTAATCCATGCCTTCATCACGTCCCGACTGGATTACTGTAACGCACTTTATTTTGGAGTCAGCCAGTCCTCCCTCGTACGTCTTCAGTTGGTTCAGAACGCCACTGCTCGGCTACTAACTGGAGCACGTAAGAGGGAACACATTACACCCATTCTGGCCTCCCTCCACTGGCTGCCCGTGCACTTCAGAGTTCATTTTAAGATTCTTTTATTTGTTTTTAAATCTTTAAATGGTCTTGCCCCGCCCTACCTCTCTGAGCTGCTTCATCCCTACGCTCCTGCTCGGTGCTTCAGGTCAGCTGATCAGCTGCTCCTGGATGTACCGAGGACTAAGCGGAAGCTCAGAGGGGACAGAGCTTTTTCTGTAGCGGCTCCCAGATTGTGGAATGATTTACCTCTCCACATTAGACTGGCCCCCTCACTGTCTGTTTTTAAAACCAGTCTTAAAACCTATTTTTACTCCTTGGCTTTTAACCCAGCGTGAGACTCTGCTCTTGTTTTACTGTTTTATTGTTTTTATTGTTTGTCTTATGTCTTTATTTTTGTACAGCACTTTGTTTCAGCTGTGGTTGTTTTTAAAGTGCTCTATAAATAAAGTTAAGTTGAGTTGAGTTGAGTTGAGACAGTGTCCTTGGCGGAGTAGAAATGTTGTTGCTCAGACTTAAGAACTCTGTGACCTACTGAGGGACTTTTCTCATTAGTTTATTACATTTCATAAACCCAACACAGAAAACTGATCAATACATGGATCAATAGTAATTTGTTATTGGACAGAGAAGATGCTGTTTGTTTTTACTGGTCAGTGGTGAGGACAAATCAGAGCAGAGGAAGCTGCCATCAGCCGCTTTATTTCTATTAGTCCAGTGGATGGCCTCATGGAGCTGATGGGGAGGATTTTACTGTTTCATGGGAATCAAAACTAAATGTCACTTTGTGTGGCGGACATCTTTGATCCTGATGTTTGAATAATTAATTTAATCCTTAACCATAACCCTCTTTTATTTAAAGAGATGAAAAAAAGTTAGTGAGAAACCAGATAACCTGCAGTTATCAGCTGGATGTGGTGTAGTTACTCACTGTGACCACTGGAGGTCATTACTTTAAACATTCCATTGCCATCATGGCACTATGGAATGAGATGACCCAAAGAAAAAATTAAAATATGTACCACCATGGACAGCTGTATCAGGGTTTAAATATACGGATTTAAGAGGAGAAATAGCTACAGCTAAAGAAGAGCTGCAAGCATCCATCTGATCTGTTGTACATGAATGCATCTGCACATTGTTTGCATGTGTTAGATACTGAATATTATAGTGCACTGAGATTTGTCACAAATTGTAGAGCACTCACTTATCACTGTACGCTTCCAAGGCTGGCTGGCCATCTTTGACCTTTCGTAGGCTCAGTCACTGGTATTTGTTCATTTATGAAGCCATTCTGGGTAAACGCCCTTCATACAATTGTACTTTGATTGAGCAGAGATCTGACTGCAGCTACAGTCTGAGATCTCAAGACTTAGTTGTGTTGTCTGTTCCTGGTGCTCTGACTGAGCTTGGAAAAAAGCTTTTAGGAGCTCTGCTCCTCTCACTTGGAATAGTCTTCAATAAGAGTTGAAGCAACATCAACTGATTTCTGCCTGTTTTTAAAGCTCTCATAAGTACAAGGATGAATGCGTCAGTTGGTTCTTGTCATTGTGCGAAGGTGTTGTAATATAAATATAATGTGTATAAATATTTCATGTTACTGGTTATATTTTATGTTTTTTATTGTGTTGTTTGTCTGTTACTTTTTCTTATGCAGCTGTCTTGGCCAGGTCTTCCTTGAAAAAGAGATTGTTGATCTCAGCGGGACTTACCTGGTTAAATATGGGTTAAGCAAAAGTAAGCTCTGATCTATGTACATATAGGTAACATTATTTAGAAATTGATGCAGCTGCCTAAATAAGCTTTGATTTATGGTTATACAGGTCACTTTACTTATCGTTTAGTATTTGATGCAATTATCTAAATGTGCCTTGATTTATGTTTTTACGGGTGACTTAACTTATTACTGAGTACTTGATACAATTAGCGAAATGAGCTTTGGTTGATGGAATTGCCTTAGTAAGCTTTGATTCATGGTTATACAGATTACATTAATTATTACTCAGATTTTGACACAACTGATTAAGTGAACCCAGATGTATGTCAACATTACTTATTACACAATACTCGCAACCCTTTCCCATTCCAAAGTCGTAAAATACTGCTGCTTTGTAAGTGATTTGGGCATCAGCCACCTTTCAGGGCGGTATGATGCCAGGTCGGTGTTCTCTTCCCTTGGAGCCAAACCATGATGTTTTTTTTCTAACCCTAACCAAGTGCTTATGTTGACGTCCCGGCGTTGGTAGCAGCATCCTGGAATGTAAACAGCAGATGCAGAAGGATACCTAGCACGTATTATATACATATGGAGGGTGACTGCAAAGCAGCGATATTCTATCTATCTATCTATCTATCTATCTATCTATCTATCTATCTATCTATCTATCTATCTATCTATCTATCTATCTATCTATCTATCTATCTATCGATAGATCGATAGATCGATAGATCGATATAGATATGTATATACATATATATTCAATCAATCAATTTTATTTATAAAGCCCAATATCACAAATCACAATTTGCCTCACAGGGCTTTACAGCATACGA
>NC_065524.1:39320219-39323271 GCF_006386435.1 Epinephelus moara | reverse complement strand
AGAGAGAGAGAGGGAGAGAAGAAGAGAAGGTGCCCAGTGTATTATAGGGGGGTCCTCCGGCAGACTAGGCCTAAGTCAGCCTAACTAGGGGCTGGTACAGGGCAAGCCTGAGCCAGCCCTAACTATAAGCTTTATCAAAACACACTCACATTATAAATTCAAATACCAGATGACATATGGGACGAAAGCCTTACATAAATGCTCAGACACTGTCTTATACAATTTGAAACACTACCTAATCACCATTACTCCAAGGTAAAATACACAACAAATATCTAAACATGTCACCAACTTGTGACAAATGTCATTCCTCAGGGGCAACTCTTTCTCGTAGATTTGTTTTATGCCCCAAGGTTGCATCTTTTTGTTCTGATGTCTTCAACAAAATCTCAGAAATTATTAATATTTCACCAGAATCACAGCCTATATTAATCATTTTGGGTGTATCTGAAGCATTAAGGCAGCTCTCCACTGCCCAACAGAAGTTCCTCTCTGACTGTATCATTACAGCAAAAAAAACAACTACTACTCATATAATGGAAAGGAACAACGGTTCCTACCTACAATATGTGGCTAAATGATCTAACCAGCACACTACATTTACAAAATCTAAGATACATCTTAAAAGGCAAACTCCAACAATATAACACAATCTGGCAACCTCTCATATTACCTCTTGCACAAAGTACAGTTCCTGAGTTGTAACACATCCTTTAACAGTTTCCCATTTTGAGTTAGAGTTAATGAATGACACAAGGAAAAGGGATAGGGGAACAGAAGAGGTTAAGTCCTGTACTTTGACTTTGGTCTATTTCATGTTTCCTCCCTTTATTTAGTTTATGCACATTTATTGTGTCAATGTTTTGTTTTGTTTTATTTTTTACAACAATTTCCTACATCTGTAATCGTATTATTTGGGAGCTCTATCAAGTAAATTGAAATGAGCACTGACATTACAATATGATATATGTAATTCCATCTTTGGCTCATTAAACACACTTGGAAAAAACTGATGAAGAAATGAGCATTAACGGACTGAGAGCAGACAGAGTTCATCCTCCGTCTCTCAGGTGTGTTTCACCGGGTGAATGCTCTGATCCCTGCTGGGTCCTAGTGCTCGTCCAGCTCCTACCTTCAGATCAGACTGAACTCATCCTCTCATTCAGAGCAACACTTCATCTGAACTTCAAACATAACACAGTTGCTCTCTGCTCGCTCACACAGGCGGCCATCTTGTTTCACAGCTTTAAATAATGACAGGTTCACCATCAATTCAACTGTTTCTCTAACCACAACAATCAATGACATCATGAAAACCAATCATTCCTCCACTTACTGAACTTTCAGACATGAACTTCATTAGTGTTCAGCTCTCCTCTGTCCTCAGCAGGTCTGAGTGTCACTTCAACTTCAACTCCGATCAGTCCGTGTGAATCCTTCATCAGAGTGTGAGTTCTGACTTCACTGTGAAAGTATGCAGTCTAACCAGTTGGACTGAGTCTCAGCGTGAGCTGCGTTCACAGGATTAAATGTTAGTGTGAACATAAACCTTCTCACAGCAACAACAAGAGTCTTTCAGGATCAAATTCAGTATCTGTGCAAAAGTCTTGATGACTTGTAAAGAGCTGCTCTGACAGCAGATAGTTTAGAGGATCCATGCACGACGCTCTTTGTCAATTTGTGCTCTTGTATATCTAGATGAATGGGGAACAGTTGATGATGCAGAAACCTTTGCAGACACTGTTGTGTAGAGTTTAGCTTGCTGAACACAACTTGAATAAAAGCAGTAGGCTTGTTTGACATGAACTGCGCCTTGCCTGGAAAGTGAACAAGATCAGGCGGCTGCAGCAAGAGGTGGTGACAAAAAGTTGTGTGGCCAAATGGAGAGGGAGGAAGTTGCACAACAACGCCACCAGGGGAATTGCACCACAGGAAATACATTGACCAATACCCTTACTAATAAGGTCACACAGATTCGTTACACTAAGGGCTCATTTATGCTTCCTTTACGTACGAAAAATGTATGCGTCCGTTTCAAACGATGTTACCGTCACTGCCCACATACTTCCATGCGCCCTTTACGTTGGCATGGATGTTAACCAATATATCCACCAGGAGGCAGCCCAGAGTCAAAAGTTTATGACAACAACAAACTCAAAAACAAACATGGCGACTGTGGAGGAGATATTGATAATGTACCTCTAGCATAAAAGACAAAAACAGAGGCAGCGTTGGGCCTTAAGAGAGGACGAGAGACGGACTTCCAAATATACCAAAGATTTATTGATTAAAAGAAGTTTACTATGTTTAAAATAACACAAAGATGCCAAAAGTACACAGCCTGAGTGCCGAAATAATAAACTAATAATTTGCGGTATGAAATAAAACAAAATAGGAACAAGGCTAAGGCTTAGTTTGGCGGACAGACTTAACCTAAAACCAAAGGGAGGGACACAACTCAAACCAAAGAAAACCACTACAAACCTAGTCTCGCCACCAGACAATCAGAGATCTCTGCCTTCTGATAGTCTGGGGACACTCCTTTCTAAAGTNGGACCGCCCTGCGGATTTACTATTGGTTCTGCAACGTAGGGAGTTTTTTAAACTCTGAAATTGTATTCACCCATCTAAACACAAAATCAGGGAGAAAGACATCAGTCTTTAGTTAAGCAAAGCGTCTAAAGACTGACTTGTGAGTCTACTACAAACCAAACCACCACGTGCCATGCCAAATTAAGGGGAGTGAGAGGGGAACCACCACAGGGGGAAGTCTGCCACACACTTCGCCAACTTCTGTCCTGGAAAAGGAAAGAAACAAAATTGTAATACCGCTTGTGGGGGAACACTCAGGCAGATACAGTAGGTTGTACAGTTAAAACAGGAGACCTATACTAAACACACACACACGTACACAGCACTCACACTCACACACAAACAGGAACAGAATAAGCTCATTAACTAATTAAATGACTGACACCAACTACAAATACACAAACAAAGAACAC
Source organism: Epinephelus moara (assembly GCF_006386435.1). Taxonomy (NCBI): domain Eukaryota; kingdom Metazoa; phylum Chordata; class Actinopteri; order Perciformes; family Serranidae; genus Epinephelus; species Epinephelus moara. The sequence goes on along the minus strand of NC_065524.1, from coordinate 39,320,266 downwards.
AAAGTAACAAGATTATAATGAAACAAAACAACCTTAACCCCAAAATT
>NC_065524.1:39315458-39319719 GCF_006386435.1 Epinephelus moara | reverse complement strand
ACACAGAGGGACAAAATCATCATCGGGTAATTTAACCACACAACACAAAGAGACAGTAAATAAACAACAAAACGCTTTGTGTGACATCAGTCTAAAGTAATCCCCACATGTCCAGAAGAGAAATACATAATATCATGAATCGATTATAAATAAATCAGTATTTCAAAATATTTTTTAGCAGATAGGTTTACATTCTAAGTTAAAAACAGACATATTTAATGAACAAATCTCCATATCTAGTACAAAAAGGCACATCTATCATCAAAATATACATATAATAACAATGATCCAGAGTTCATTTTGTTCATTTTGAACTACACACACTTACAATGACAATAGATGTGCGAAGTGCTTCCTTTGTTCGAAATCACGGCAACCCTGCTGTTTTTCTTCAGCACTCTATTGCTTGCAAAAACAAGTTTTTCTCAAGCTTCACCATGAGCTCTTTTCAAGATATCAACGCTCTGACCCACAACTGTGCAGCCATGTTTGAATTCTCCAGCGAAGACGCACAAAGAATTTTATTCCCTGCCATCCGCATGGAGGGTGTGGAGTCCTCCGATGATCTTAAACTAAGGCTGGAAAGACTGTATTTAAAGGAGGCACGCCTAGTCATGCATGGCTCAACTTTGAGCGAATATTGGAGAAACAAGAAAATCCCTAGGGGCTTATGCATTCAAAAGGCTCCAACAATAGGGAAATCTGATGAGAACTTTGTCAAACGATGGGGAGAGATTTTAAATAAATGCTGTCTCGATTTAATGTTACTCATAATCGACCAAGTCTCTACTGAAGCAAGCACAGTAAAAACTGAGATTGAAAAACAAAAAGATAATCTCAGAAAAACCTATGGTTCCACCTTCCCCTCCATTGAGAGCTCTATAAAAGACACTGTTAGTAAATACAAGGAGAAGCTGCTCAGCATTAAGCTGAAAAAGTACAAAAGCGACACTGAAGATTACCTGAGAAACGAGATTTATCATTGGGAATCGAAGGAACAGGTGTCGTCTTCCCAGACACCCGTTAACACACAATTACGCACGGGTGCGCACAAAACTAGGGGGGCGCACCGACAAGCATCCAGCCACCGGAGAGAATTTGACAACCACACAGACTCTTCCATGGATAGTGACTTCACTTTCGACAGCGACTCTGGATTCCCACCGAGCAACCCCTCTTTTTTATATAACCGCAAGAAACCAGGCCTAAGAGGACGAAGAAATGCAGACAGGGCAAACGCGCATCCAAACACCGGGCGCAGGCCGTGGACACGCAGCAACTCAAGGACACGGTAATTAATATTTCATCTAAGGAATTCTCTGATGACCAGATATCCCTCCTGTCCAAAGGACTGTCCTTTGTTCCCAGCAGTGGGCTTAATGTCTTTGGTTTAAAAGTGGATCTCTTCAAGCGCTTCAGACAGATTAAATTATGTCACTTCTTTTCTAAAAACACAGACTCGGCTAGTGCCACCCATGCTCCTGTCTTTAAAGCCAAAAGCACTTTCTGCCCCAACACTAACAATGCGTCCATAAACACATTTTGTCGCATTGTGAAGCAGGACATTTTGCAGATGACTGTTAAGCCACACACCAGCCCTCCCAGTTTGACTAAAAGTGAAAGAATGGCTTTGAATGAACTGATGAATGACAAGGATATTGTCATCAAGCCGGCGGATAAGGGAGGGGGTATCTGTATTCAAGATTCTGAAAAGTATAAACATGAAATTCTTTCTCAATTGTCGAATACCAGATTCTACAAAAAATTAAATCATGACCCTACCATCTCCTTTCAAAATGAATTGCATTCATATCTTGAAGATGCCAAAAAGAGAGGCTGGATCACCAAATCAGAATATGAGTTCTTATACTGCAAGCACCCAATACGGCCTGTGATATATACTTTGCCTAAAGTGCATAAATCACTCACCAATCCCTTTGGGTCGTCCCATTCTGGCGCAAACAGATTCATTATGGTCTCCTTTGTCTGAGTTTGTCGATTCTTTTATTAAACCTTTCGTCCAGACTCTGTCAGCTTACATCAAGGATTCCACTGATTTCATTGATAAAATTTCAGACCTTAGGGATTTGCCAGATGATGCCCTCATGTTAACCCTTGACATCACAAGCCTTTACACAAACATACCCCACGAGGGGGGCTTGGAGGCGTTAAGTTTTTATTTACAAGACCGAGACAGTACATTGAACCCTCCTAATCAATTCATTATTGATTTGGCCAGTTTTGTGATGAAATACAATTATTTCAGTTTTGAAAATGATTTCTATCTACAAGTCTCAGGTACAAGCATGGGCACCATTTGTGCACCCAATTATGCAAATTTATTTGTTGGATTTTTTGAAAAGTTTTTCGTCTTTAATCCGGACAAAAACACACATTTGCTCAAGATTATAAAATGGTACAGGTTCATTGATGACATTTTTTGTGTATACAATGGAAATCCTGATGAACTGGCAGTTTTCATTACTTTGCTAAACAGTTTCGACAGTAATTTACATTTCACGTCAAATTACAGTGATGAAAAAGTCAGTTTTTTAGATATGTGGGTTACTAAAAACAGTGGCTCTCTCATCACAACTATCTATCGTAAGGACACAGATAAAAACACCTTACTGTTGGCCACCAGTTGTCATCCCACGCCCCTAAAGAAGGGTCTTCTTATCAGTCAGTTTTTCCGATTGAGAAGAATCTGTCATTCCACAGAGGACTTCATTGAGAAGGCAGTGGATATGAAGAACAGATTTGCGCAGCGAGGGTACCCATCCTTGTGGATTAAACAAGCATATGAATTGGCTCTCAAAAAGACACGATCCGAGTTGCTAAAAAACGCTATAAAGCGCTATAAAACAAAAGAAATTCTCCGTTATGTGTACCACTCAGTATTCTGCCCACTCCGCCGCAATAAGATCTGTTTTTCAAAAACACTGGCATATTCTAAAGTCTGATCCGGAACTTGCCTCCTTGTTCAAGGATCCTCCTCTCTTTGTAAATAAAAGGGGGAGAAGTATAAGGGATCATCTGGTCCGCGCCAACTTTGATGATAAAATGAAAACCAGTCAAGTAACGCAGACACATTTGCACCCCCTCCCCAACGGCAACTACCGTTGCGGTAGTTGCGCGCAGTGCAATAACACGATGAAAACAAGCCATTTTGCCCATCCCCACACAGGCAAATTATTTTCCATCAACAGTGTGATCACTTGTGCATCCACACACATGTTGTATTTGATACGCTGTCCTTGTGGTCTTGCTTATGTGGGAAAAACAACTAGGAAACTTAAACAGAGGATGAGTGAACATAAAAGCTCTATACGTAGAAATGACCGGGATTATCCCATGGCTGTGCATTTTAATGATGCTCACCATGATATCTCCTCTTTACGTTTCTGTGGCATTGAACAGGTAAACCTGCCACCTAGGGGAGGTAACCACGACAAGCTACTAAAGCAAGGTGAGGCTTACTGGATTCATACCCTCCAAACATTGGCTCCCAAGGGTTTGAACGATGAGTTGCTCCTAAATATATTTCTGTGATCATATACTGAATGCTGTGTTGAAACATGGATCTTGATGTCCCATTTGCTTGAAAGGAAAACATTGTTGGGGGGCTCTCTTATCCAGCTCCAGTCAGTTCTGGATACATATGAATATGGACATATATCACCAGTTTCATCCAACAATGTGACCTGCTGATTATGTCCATTTATATATGTATGCATTTTTGCTGCAAAATTTTTTTTGAGCCCCTACTGATTAGTGAAAAATCTTGGTGATGACAAAATCTTTTGCAGGTTCCACATTTTTCAGAAATTAGGCACAGCCATAATGTGTTGGTTTTGTCATTTATTGTCATTGTAAGTGTGTGTAGTTCAAAATGAACAAAATGAACTCTGGATCATTGTTATTATATGTATATTTTGATGATAGATGTGCCTTTTTGTACTAGATATGGAGATTTGTTCATTAAATATGTCTGTTTTTAACTTAGAATGTAAACCTATCTGCTAAAAAATATTTTGAAATACTGATTTATTTATAATCGATTCATGATATTATGTATTTCTCTTCTGGACATGTGGGGATTACTTTAGACTGATGTCACACAAAGCGTTTTGTTGTTTATTTACTGTCTCTTTGTGTTGTGTGGTTAAATTACCCGATGATGATTTTGTCCCTCTGTGTTTACGTGTGGGAATGGGATTGGTCGTGGAGAAACGACCACTCCCTATTTAAGATGGCTTCT
>NC_065524.1:39308068-39314336 GCF_006386435.1 Epinephelus moara | reverse complement strand
CAGGTGGTTGTTACTCAGGTCCAGGTGTCTCAGACTGGAGGACTGGGAGCTGAGAACTGAGGACAGAGCTTCACAGCTTCTCTCTGAGAGGTTACAACCACTCAGCCTACAGAGACAACAATCAACAAGAAGGAAAATATCTGTGTTCAAATGTAATCCTCTTAGTTGGTGAGTCTCAGGCTGCTCTCAGACCTAGAGTTGTCTCCTTTGGTCTGAATCATATTTAGGCAGTACAGGAGGAGGTGCACATTAATAATCCTCCAGGACTGTAACATGCTCATGTTTAACCCAAACAATGTGTCATGTGACTGCAGTTGCTTCACATCCAGGTCGGAACACCTTCTCACCACAAACCAACCGCACCAGAGTTTGTTTGTAACCAGACTGAGACCACCTCTTCAAGAAGGTCTCTGTCCGGTTGTTTTGGTGCACACCTGAGTGTGATTGCTGTGTTCACACCTGCCCAAATGAACTGCACTGAGGGGGTAAAAGAACTTGAGTTTGATTTAACCGAACCAAACAGGGCAGGTGTGAAAGCACCCTCAGTTAGTACTTCAGCTCACAGGAAACTAACAGACCTGCATTTTAACACTGAGTCAATAACAAGAACACTTTAAATTTGTTCAGTAAAACATGACATGATATGAAAGTGTGACACCCATGAATGTGCAGTCACATTATGTGATTTAATTGTTTTAGTTTTTATGTGTTTATTGTTAAAGAAGAGCCCTTTTCAGTAAATTTTATGTGTATTCATATTTGGAGTCAATTCCTGATTTTCGCCATAAGGACCATTGCCTCTTTAGTGAGACGGCTTGGTGAGGCTGGTATCCAAATCTCGTCTTCAGTGCAACAGAAGCGAGCCAAGAAAACACACAACCCTTGCCTGTCTTATCATTTCATTGTTATTTCCAGGTTAGTAGCTGGTAAAATAACACATATCACGTTTAGGTATGATGTATATGTAATGCCCTGCTTGTGTTTTATCTGTCAGGAGGTTTATTGTGTTTCTTTGAGCATCAGTCAGTCAGAATTTCACTTCGTCGGCACGAGAGTTGGCTTAGCTTAGCCCATTGTGCATGTATACTAAGTGTGTATTGAACTTGATGTTTTCCGGTTTTATTTGAAGGCTCTAAACTGTGTTCATTTCATAAGAATGTGCTTTGAAAGAGGGTTTGTTGTGCACATGTAATGTTTCTTCTAAATAGATAGTATATTCATCCTCGCCAGCTGTGCCATTTATCTATAAGAGTAATTGTATGTCTGTAGCTTCACGTCAGATGTGGAATAGTGTCCCATCAGCCAGTTATCTGGAAACTAAATAGTGCAGTTATCAAGCTGTAAGCGGCAAACCAAGAATTTTGGGAGAAAAATTTAGGCCTATTCTTATTTCATTTCTATATGAAGAATAACAGAACACATACAGTGTGGAAATTATTATGTTTTTACTGAAATTGAAATTTCTTATGTTAGATTGTATTATCCTTAGATGAACTGGTAGAGCTTATGAAGAGACGTGAAAATGTGGAAAATGTAGTTGAAATATAAATGTAAAATTGAAGTGCAACAGAAGTGAGCGAAGGAAACACACTACCTGTTGCCTGTCTCATCATTTCATTGTTCTTTCCAGAACAAATATAATCTGACTACAGACCTCAAGCCGGGGCCTGTTACAAAAGCATAATCAGGGTCCGACATTAACGGTTGCCCGAATGCCCGGGGCAAATAAAAATAGCTGGCGGGCCAGCAGATTACAAAGCAAACCTAAACACACAAATTCTAACTAACTATATACAAGCTTGGTGTGTATATGTGTGTGTGAGAGAAAGAAGAGAAAGACAAAGGTGGGTGTGGTGATCAAGTAGCCATTTGGCCTACAAAACAAAACGGCTGACAACAGAGAACTACCAAAATGGCCGAATCAAGGCTAGCTTCGGGGGAGGTGTCTGTCTGACCGTGTGGTCAGGACAAAGAGAAAGGAAAAGAAGCGGGAACTCTGAGATGCCTATTTGGGTGTAGCTCTGTTGAAAGCCTGTTTGTTAATGAGTCTGTGTCAATGTGACGTGTGTTGCAAACGGTCTGGATTAGTGCAGAGATTGTTTAGTTGCATGCAAGAATGTGTTTGTGAACAGTATTAGCAAACTAAACACTTAGCTTTGACGAAGCCAACTAATCAATGACCTAACTGCAAACTATCACAATAATAACTCAATGTACAACATCAAATCATGTACAACAAGTTAAACAGTCTTGCTTAGCCTGTAAAGCTGTGATAAGCTATGCCCAGTTGTTACATTACCGATCCTTGAATGGATGGAGGAAAGAGTCACTTGGTGGTGTGCTGCTTTGTTAGCCGGCAGAAGAAGGCTGGTTCCAGCTGCAGTCGTTGCTGTGTCCTTTGTTCCAAAGGTTCTGATCCGAGGAAGCTGGTCGCTCGGGGTCCTTGCAGAGTTAGACGCTGGGTGCTAACTCACTTAGGCTGCGTCCGAAAGGCCCACTGGCATACTGCATACTACTACTACTACATACTACCACTAGATACTACTCCTACCTACTAAACAAGTTGGGTCCATTCGGACATACTAAAAGACTGGTGGGAAAACACTCCATCCACTGGCAGAGCAGAGGTACTGCATATGTGCAGACCGCTTTGTTCATAATCATATTAGCAGAAATACATGTTTGACCAATGAAATGCACAATGAAGGAGGCGTACAGACCTGTGCAGCCACAACAATGCGGCATTATACATGAAATGGTCAAACAGATTTTATATACATATATATATATATATATATATATATAATCTGGTTGCAAACCTTGTGTTTGCAAGAGAGTCTGTGATCAGTTGCCCTCCAAACAACCCATAAGAGGTGTTTTGATAAATTGAGTAGTTCGTGCGTAAGTCAAGTCTTGGGAGGTTAAATGACGGAGAACATTCTGGGTTAGGGTGACCTGACCGTTGGGACGGATGTGCCAAGTTTCGCAATAGAAACGATTGTTTTTGCCAGAAACACAAAGGAAAATAGAATGTATTGACGCACGAACCTCAGTTCCAGGAATAAGTAGGAAACTAGGAGAACTTTGGATTCCCAGAAAACAGAGTATAAAGGCATTTGAAATGTGATTGTTCAGGGCTGTTTCCAACTGATTTGTTGTGCAGACTAGTATACTGTTGTATGCTAATGTTCTGCGATTAAAGTAACCCCGTTGGCTTTAACTTTTCTCCATGGTTCTCCGAGTCTCTTCATTTCGGTGTTTGCTGAAGTTGAGCATTTTTCTTACAAGTTAAGTTGAACAATGTTAAACAAATGGTTAAAAACATTAACTTTGTAGTTCAAAAGGAAATGCGTAGTATTTGTAATTGATTAATATGCTTAATAATCACAAGTTATGGATTCAAAGGCTAATAATTCATGATGTGAAATGTAAAGACAGGATAAAGTATTCCATGCTGAGAAAAACTGTACAGTTAAAAGTTATTCATCTGCTCACTTTGTGTTACTGTGATGTATTTATGTGATATTGATTATGGCCATAAAACAATTGAAGTTGATGATGCAAAATAGTAATAGCTCTGTTTCTACACAGGTGAGGTTTTTGAGATCCTATGGAAAATTACATGTGGATTTGAGATTCTACCTGACGAGAGAGATGGCGAGCCACCCATGAACCTGATCTCTGTCTCGACTTGTGACTTAAAAAGTGCATTTGTTACAATAAAGGATTAAAACTAAACTGAACAGTTTATAACAGAAGGAACAAAACTGAACTTGAATAAGACAACCAGTGGAACTCTGTTATTTTTTGTCAGGGACACTTTGATTTGTCTTTGTATTATTTTCTGGTAATATTGTTACCTTATGAAGCAATGAACTAACAGTTTTTAAAGGGTTAACATCTGAGTGCCACGCTACAGACTAAGGACGGGCAAACAATGCAAACTTCATAATCCAGCCCCGTCTCTTTTGTTGGTATATACTTAGGTGGAAAGTACTGCCTAGTTTCCCTGTAAGTTTTGGGGAAATTACCCAGTACTTCCAGACTAAGGACAGGCAAACAGTGCAAACTTCATAATCCAGCCCAGTCTCTTTTGTTAATATATACTTAGGTGGAATGTACTGCCTAGTTTCCCTGTAAGTTTTGGTGAAAGTACGCTGTAGATGTGAGAACAACACCTACCACGTGGTTTCTGTGTAATTAAATAATAAAAACATTTTATAACTTTTCATGACTCATTATTGTGTATTTTAAGATATATATAGGCTATATTATTACATTACTGTATTGTTTGTGTTTCGTCCTCGGATGGCACTACAAGACTTCCAGAGATGTGCACTTGAGAGGGGTAAGTTTGCTTTGTACTCCAGCCTGCCCGTTAATTAGGCAGTTCGCAGAATATAGACCCAATTCTTGACATATTCATATTCAAACTCGTTCAGTGAAATGTAAACAAAACATAAATATTAAAACCCTGGAGTGTGGGTGAAATTGCCTGATGACACATAGGCTACATAAAAGTGACTGAATCAACTGCCATGAGCAAAGGGCAAAAGCATTTGTTTTTACCGCACTTCATACATATACAGATTCATATGAGGAAATTAAACCATAAGTTTCGGGAAACTCCCAGGAAAGTCTGTGCTAAGTGACCGCGAGGGATACTCTAACTCCCAGGGAAGTATGTGGTAAGTGACCAGGAGGAGTTATACTCTAACTCCCGGGAAAGTCTGTGCTAAGTGACCGCGAGGGATACTCTAACTCCCGGGGAGGTATGTGCTAAGTGACCGCGAGGGATACTCTAACTCCCGGGGAAGTATGTGGTAAGTGACCAGTAGGAATTATGCACTAACTCCCGGGAAAGTACATGTAAGTTCTCGGGAATTATTCGCTAACTCCCGGGAAAGTGGGCAAGAGGTACACTCTAAAACGCGGGCTGACTTATGAAGTATTACCGTTACTGTTCAGACAGTTTGTTTTATATGTTGTTGTTTCATGTTTACAAGTTGCTGTGTGTTGTTATAGATCAGACTAGTGCACCAGTGACAGCTGTTAAAATTAGTTCTACCATGACAACATTTAAATGCTGCTCACATGTAGCCTACGTTGATCAAGTACTGTAATACTCAATACATATTCATGTATATGATGATCACAACACTTGGAATTGGGTCACTCTGCATCATGAGTACTTTGAACTTTTAATTTTAAGTAGGCCTACATTTTGCTGACAATACCCAGATACTTTTACTCAAGTCAGATTTGGTATGCAGCACTTGTGACTGAGTTTTTGTCTGGAGTCCGAACTTGCCAAGTCCACAAGTCCGAACTGCCGAACTTGAGTATTGAGAAATGGCTTACGTTTGACTCATTGGAACACAGACAGGAAGTGTAACACTTTATTCTGAAAGGATTCACAGGAAATGCTAGTATGCAGTTGTGTGTACGAATATGAACAGTGGGTACGTCCCAAGTCTCTTATTTTATACTGCTAACTCCTAAGTCCTTACTTGAACCGGAAGTCGTTCGAGCTCCGCCATCTTTAAGGCCGTCTCATGTCTCTTATTCCTGCCAGTAAGGAGTTAGCGTTAGGAGTTAGGAGGGATCTGTTAGGTGCGATGAGTAAGGTAACACGAGAGCTTCCTAACAGGAAGTCTTTTTCAGCTTGAGGCTCTGACGTATAAATACCCGCCCCCTACATCTGTCTCATTTGAACGAGATGGCGGAGAAACAGCTCAAGTGTACCCGTTACATGCATCCTTTGCAATACGGCTTTGATCAGCGAATATAATGTGACTTGGGATGTACAGCAAACGCTGGCTCCGTTATGCAGCAGATCCAGCTGTGCCGCCCATAGGCCGTCTCATGTCTCTTATCAGCAATCCTCGCTCCTCACTCCTTAAATGTTTTCCTAAGTGGGAGGGACTAAACCGTTAGGTAAGGTGGCTAGGTTAGGTGGTTTGCAGTAATTTTAAGGGACTTGTGACGTACCCAGTGTTGTATGGAGAGAGCTGCAGTTACTCACTCTGACCACTGGAGGAAAACTTTGGAGGGAGAATGAAGAGAAATTAAAAGTTTACACAAAAATCATCAATAAAAACAGTCGAGCAGGAAACGAATCATCTGTGGAGTCCAGAGTGTTTTCTTTAGCGCCACCCTCAGGACAAACTCACATCCTACACACATTCTCTGAACTACCATCAGCTGTGTGTGATCCTGTACAGACTGAACTATCTGTTCAGCAGTGAGAAAGTTTCTCTAACAGGAG
>NC_065524.1:39306671-39307084 GCF_006386435.1 Epinephelus moara | reverse complement strand
TTTAGTTTCTGTGGTGAGTCCCACTACAAGTCGACTCTTATCAGCCAGGGAACTCTCTGTCAGTGCAAAACAAACCAAATCCAGGTGAAGCTAAACTCCTTTTAAATCAGGAAACATTCCCATTATGATGACACCCACTGGTGGCAGATGATGAAGACCAAAACATCCCCCACTATTGTTTCATATGAGCCCACAAACCTACAGCATGACGACATTGACACACATGTCACATAATGTGAGGGTGGGTACGACAGTACTGCCATACTGTCGCCTACTGTGGGGTTACATCAACATTATTACTGACTTTTTTCTAGTCCCAACCAAACACCCACTAATGTCCACCAACTATCTGACAACATTACTGATTCCTCTCTGATATTTCAAGTTCCAACAACAGAGAAAAAAACAAGATA
>NC_065524.1:39303743-39306650 GCF_006386435.1 Epinephelus moara | reverse complement strand
ACATTACTGATTCCTCTCTGATATTTCAAGTTCCAACAACAGAGAAAAAAACAAGATAAAACATGTTGATGGAAAGAGACTGAAACCCAAAACACAACTGGTTTGAAATCATATCAGCAGAGACAATCCTGTGACGGTTATGAGTTTATCAACTAATGTAAATGTAGGAGCATAACTTTCCTCAACTCATTACAGGGTCAAATGTTTATTACCCCACCCCCAAACTTACTCCGGTCAGGAGAGATGCAGACTTCCTGGTACCAAAAGGGAGATAGAGAGGTCATTTGAGATGGCTCAAATGACTTTGTAAGTCATTAATTTATCAAAGGGTCCCCTCCTCTCTGAGGCAACGCCTGGATTAACATGCTGCTAACTCAAACAATGCTCCTTTCAACTCCAATTTCCTGCTACTTCTTGTGACCCCAGGGGACGCCACCCCCTCTCTGACCAAATGCCTCTGTGTGATGAAATTCAAATGTATGTTGGAAGTGAGATTATTCTTTTTTTTTTATCCTCTTTGTTGGTCGTTTGCCATGTCCTGACTTGTACACGTGCATAATCATGTTTATCTGAATGATGCTTTGCTTTAACCCTGTAAAAGAAAAGATTGATAAGTTGCAGAATTCAATTTTAGTTTCAACTGTTAACCCCTCTTTAACATGTAGCCATACTGCCATCTTGTGGCGGAGTTAAGAAGAGTTACCGCAAGGAAGTAAACTTTATATAGTTTGAATGAAGATATAATTGGAAATTATTAAGCAACTTGTCTGCATGAATACGTGCTTCTTCATTTTGTTTTCATTATATATTGTCATTGAGTTAATCTAGAGTGTGTGTATTTGACGTAGGCTAGCTGATACCACGGCATAATAATTGTATTTTGATCTAATGTTAATCTGTATGTTTAATTGGATGATTAAGAGTCAATGTTGACCATAGTGGGAAGAGTATGTGTTCCTCGCGCGTAACATATCAAAGCACATGACCTCGTATAAGAAAAGCTTTAAGTTTCCCCAAAATAACACGTTGACTATTTTCATCGCGAGAGGAGCCTCCCTGATTAAATCCGCCCACTTTTTGGCCAGTCAAATACCCGTGCGCTCGGAGCGGCTCAAGGCAGTCTTTGTTAGTCTTTTAGTCTAGTTAGTCTTTTTGCAACCTTTTCCAGTCTTTTCCGGTCTTCGGTAGTTCTTAGCTTCTTCTAGCACCTGCCGACCTCTTGGCTCCAGATTCATCGGAACCAGCGGCTGCCAGCCACTTGCCACAGTGGTCCTCGTGCCAAGCCCAAAGGCCTTCTGCAACGTGAACCAACCCATTGGGGCACCCGCAGGACATCGCAAATTCAATTGATCCCGCTCTGCTGTGAGACAGCTGTTCCATACTGCTGAAAAGTCCGGGAGCTGCAAAGCGACAGTCAGGGGCCCCAAGAGGAGCTTCGCCTTTGATCCCTGCTGCTCAAAGTAGGCCTAAACTTCCATAACTTAAGTAAGCCGCTGTGCGGTGAAGAGTGAGGTCGAGCAGGAGACTAAGTTAATGATCCTGATTTTAATTTAGGTTTCATTAGGCTGCGTGAATGGTTTTGCGCCTTCCTGCGTTCCCCATTTATAATGTACATTAACATACTGTCCCACTATCGCCAAACTAAATAACTCACACGAGTGTTATTTCTCATTTTCATTCCATTTATATACTGTTAATTTGTGTTGTGTCATATAATCATCATTTGCTATTCATTTATTCAGTTGTTACCCATTTAGCTTAAATAAATCTTCATTTATCCAAGTCGTTGTCTGTGTGTATATCTTTTGGACAGGAGCTGAAATCACTGTATAGAGAATTCATAACCCAGATATTGAGATTGATTCATTTTTGATAAGCGTGCTGACTAATTAATAAGTGATTTATGGCGTTATTAATTTGATTAGTCGCTTCCCTCATTAGGAGGGTGGTGCCCCAAAATTCATTACAAGTGCAAATATTCTCGAAGAGGTATTTCCCCTACATAAATCAGGATTTAAGTGGCCATCAGTTGAACATGTTGATGAATCCTGACCTGAGAGTTTCCAGTGTACAGTGTGAACTCTTCAGTCCATCAGACAGAAGCTTCACTCCTGAGTCCTTCAGGTGGTTGTTACTCAGGTCCAGGTGTCTCAGACTGGAGGACTGGGAGCTGAGAACTGAGGACAGAGCTTCACAGCTTCTCTCTGAGAGGTCACAGCCACTCAGTCTGAAGAGACAACAATCAACAAGAAGGAAAATATCTGTGTTCAAATGTAATCCTCTTTGATTAATGAGTCTGGACTAAAGTCAAATCTAAAGCAACAAAGATCTCAGTTAGTACTTCAGCTAACAGGAAACTAACAGACCTGCATTATAACACTGAGTCAAGAAGAACACTTTAAATTTGTTCAGTAAAACTGAAATATCAACTTCATCCAGATGGTAACAAGTGAGGACCCACTAAATTTGGAGATCTACAGTATAATCTCTTCTGAGCACAGATTAAAATCCTCACAGTTAATTATGATTAACTCATAAATAAGGAGTCAGTCCAAATAACATGATATAGTTTAGAGAAATGTGTGAAATCATTTCAGATGGTCTGCAGCTTGATCTGACCTGAGAGTTTCCAGTGTACAGTGTGAACTCTTCAGTCCATCAGACAGAAGCTTCACTCCTGAATCCTTCAGGTGGTTGTTACTCAGGTCCAGGTGTCTCAGACTGGAGGACAGGGAGCTGAGAACTGAGGACAGAGCTTCACAGCTTCTCTCTGAGAGGTTACAACCAGTCAGTCTGAAGAGACGATATCATGAAGAAAAAAAGACAGTAAGTTGAAAAGACAACAGAGCATTTAAGTTCTGATATATGAATCTAACTGTCTCTGTACTTACAGAGCTTTGTTGGAGG
>NC_065524.1:39300658-39303243 GCF_006386435.1 Epinephelus moara | reverse complement strand
TAGTTCTCAGAAAATATCTTAATATCCAAGCAAAGTTTGTATCATAATTGAAATATACTTGACTGAATCGATATTGAACTGAGTCCTTGAAAATCGAATCGAATCGATCTGGAAAATCTGAATCGATACCCAGCCCTAGCAGAAACTGGAACTCAGAGTGTAAAGGATGGGAGCTGTCAGAAAGAATGGCATTAGCCTTCCTGATTATCTGTCTATTGAACAGATCTGTAAGTGTGCACTGTTGAACTCCCAGAATCTTATTACTTGTCTTTATCACTCTGCTTAGTGCATTTTTTGACCTGGCGTTAAGGTTGCCAAACCAGCATAGGAGAGAAAAGGTCAGCACAGATTCAATATATGATCTATAAAATAAGATCATCAGGGACTTATCGATATGAAACTTGGAGAGTTTTCTCAGACAGGACAGTCGTTGCTGGGCATATTCATCATCATGAAGGAGGCTGACTATTACCGAATCGTCAGCAAATTTTAAAATGAATCTGTTATCATGCCGACTGCGGCAATCGTCGGTGTACAGAATATAGAGGAGAGGGGAGAGGACGCAGCCTCGGGGAGACCCAGTGGATAATATCATCTCTCCCGACATGCATCCATTCACCCTCACTCTCTGTGTTCTGGATGTTAAAAAGTCAAGAATCCAGCCCACGACATTAAAATCTAAAGGAAAATTGTTAAGAAGTTTATCGATCAGAATGTGGGGCTGGATTGTGTTAAAAGCAGACGAGAAATCTGCAAATAGCAGCTTAGTATGGTTTTTGTTACCTTCCAGATGTTTAAAAACCCAGTGGCATCCTCAACTCCATGACCGGCCCTGTAGGCAAACTGTAAAGGATCGAGCAGGTGTTCGGTCTTAATAAGAAGATCTCTCTTTATCAATTTTTCAAAGGACTTCATAACAAGGGAAGTCAGTGCCACAGGTCTAAAATCATTAAAAACTGTAGGGTGGTTGGTCTTAGCCACAGGTATCACTATGGACTGCTTCCAGCGCCTTGGCACCTTCTGTTGGTTAAATGACAGCTGGAAGATATGATAAAAAATGGGAGTTAACTGTTCTGCACAGGAGGAGAGTAGTCGACCACTTATATTATCTGGACCCGGGCTTTTTCCCAACTTTAGAGTGTTTAAAAGATTTGGCCACAGAGAGAACATCAAAAGGAGTATGACCAGAACTAAAATCAAAGCAATCAAACCTAAGGTAAAACTTGTTGAACGCATGTGCCAATTGGTTATCAGAATTGAAACCAGGAAGAGCCACCTTTTTATTGCACTTGATCTCTTAACCAACTATAGTTTTTAAACCGTTCCAAACTGGGCCCAATCTGTTGTTCGCAAGTTCTCTTTCCATCTTCTCCTTGTAATTCAATTTTGCCTTTTTTATTTCATTCTTAATCTCCCTTTTAAGCAGGTTCAGCTCTACAAGGTCACCTTCTCGGAATGCCTTTCAATTCTTGTTTAACAGGTTTTTCAAAGTTTTTGACACCCAGGGTTCGCTATTAGGAAATATTTTGACTGATTTTTTTGGAATCACACAGTCTTCACAAAAAGTCACATAGCTACTAACAATGTCAGTCAGCTCATCAATATCACTGCATGAATCCTTGAACATGTCCCAGTCATTTTTTTCAAAGCAACCCTGCAAGCTCAGTTTGGAATCATCAGTCCAGTTGTGGATCTGTTTGGTGATGATTTTACCACTCCTGAGGGCAGAGGGCAGAGGGCTGTATGAACTCTGGCTGATATAGAAAAGACCATTATGCTTTCATATCATGTTATTTGGATTGACTCTGTAATTTTAATCTGTGTTGAGAAGAGATTATACTGTAGATCACCAAATTTAGTGGGTCCTCACTTGTTACCATCTGGATGAAGTTGATATTTCAGTTTTACTGAACAAATTTAAAGTGTTCTTCTTGACTCAGTGTTATAATGCAGGTTTGTTAGTGACCTGTTAGATGAAGTACTAACTGAGATCTTTGGTCCTTTAGATTTGACTTCAGTCCAGACTTATTAATCAAAGAGGATTGCATTTTAACACAAATATTTTTCTCTCTGTTGATTGTTGTCTCTGTAGGCTGAATGTCTGTGACCTCTCAGAGAGAAGCTGTGAAGCTCTGTCCTCAGTTCTCAGCTCCCAGTCCTCCAGTCTGAGACACCTGGACCTGAGTAACAACGACCTGAAGGATTCAGGAGTGAACCTTCTGTCTGATGGACTGAAGAGTTCACACTGTACACTGGAAACTCTCAGGTCAGGATTCATCAACATGTTCAACCGATGGCCACTTAGATCCTGATTTACATTAGTTGATAAACTCATAACCATCACAGGATTGTCTCTGCTGATATGATTTCAAACCAGTTGTGTTTTGTGTTTCAGTCTCTTTCCATCAACATGTTTTATGTTGTTTTTTTCTCTGTTGTTGGAACTTGAGATATCAGAGAGGAATCAGTGATGTTGTCAGATAGTTGGTGGACATTAGTGGGTGTTTGGTTGTGACTAAAAAAGAGTCAGTAATAATGTTGATGTAACCCCACAGTAGGCGACAGTATGGCAGTACTGTGGTACT
>NC_065524.1:39297062-39299278 GCF_006386435.1 Epinephelus moara | reverse complement strand
GATCTTTGGTCCTTTAGATTTGACTTCAGTCCAGACTCATTAATCAAAGAGGATTGCATTTTAACACAAATATTTTTCTTCTTGTTGACTGTTGTCTCTGTAGGCTGAATGTCTGTGACCTCTCAGAGAGAAGCTGTGAAGCTCTGTCCTCAGTTCTCAGCTGCCAGTCCTCCAGTCTGAGACACCTGGACCTGAGTAACAACCACCTGAAGGATTCAGGAGTGAACCTTCTGTCTGATGGACTGAAGAGTTCACACTGTACACTGGAAACTCTCAGGTCTGGATTCATCAACATGTTCAACTGATGGCCACTTAGATCCTGATTTACATTAGTTGATAAACTCATAACCATCACAGGATTGTCTCTGCTGATATGATGTTTTGTGTTTCAGTCTCTTTCCATCAACATTTTTTATGTTGTTTTTTTCTCTGTTGTTGGAACTTGAAATATCAGAGAGGAATCAGTGATGTTGTCAGATAGTTGGTGGACATTAGTGGGTGTTTGGTTGTGACTAGAAAAAAGTCAGTAATAATGGTGATGTAACCCCACAGTAGGCGACAGTATGGCAGTACTGTGGTACTCACCCTCAGATTATGTGACGTGTGTTGTCTTGTGTGTTTGCAGTGTGTCAGGCTGTCTGATCACAGAGGAAGGCTGTGTTTCTCTGGCCTCAGCTCTGAGCTCCAACCCCTCCCATCTGAGAGAGCTGGACCTGAGCTACAATCATCCAGGAGACTCAGGGGTGAAGCTGCTGTCAGCTGGACTGAAGGATCCACACTGGAGACTGGACACTCTCAGGTATGAAGAGGCCTGCTGCAGCCACAGATACTCAGTCTGATAGAGGAGGTAGAGCTGGAAACTTGTCTCTGTCACACTGTCAGCCTGGCTCATATGACCCTGACACACCAAGCTGACCTCAAAGAACCAGAGCTGATAAACACCGACTCATCAAACTGTTTGTGTCCCATCAGACCATCAATACAGACACAAGTAGTCAGGGAACAGTAGCCAGGATGTGCCAAAACAGGGAGGGAAGGTGATGAAATGTTTCTGGAGCGTTGTCTTGTTTCAACATTGGATAATAGGACAGTGGTGTATCCTGACATGTTGTAGGTTCATGGTGGGTTGGCATTCATCAACATCGTCATGCTGCAGAGGGCTGTACCACGAAGCAAGATCAGTGGCTTAGCCAGATATGTTGAGTTGGGTTTTCTGTACTACAAAGGTGGCTCTTCTAACCTGGCTAGATTGCCATGGTAACCTCTGCTACAAACCTAACCTGTTGGGACGAGTTTATGCTCCGAGTTTCCGCTTCAAATCAGCTAAAAAGCACCTTTCACTGCTCCTTTGAGAAGCATCACTCTATAATCAATGTGAATATATGAGCGATGCAGATTGTTAGCTGAGGGAAAACATTATAAATGCACTTTATCCAACTTGTTGAGCCGTAACGTTACATACATGTCCGAAGCTGTGTGATTACAGTAGTGTTTACTGTATCTATCACGTCACTTTATTTTAACACAGGAACCTAGAGTCCATCAGTGATGCTGAAAATCTGAGGAACATTGTTTTATTTTATCTGTAAGGTTGTTGTTGCTCTCACTGAACTACTGAATACATTTGTGTCCTCTGGTCCATCTGTCCACGCTGGCTCTAAGAAAAGCTTCTTTAAAATCACAGGTAGCAAACAGGTGACTATATTATTAATCAGGATGATGTTTACTGTCATATGACATATGATAGAATCCTGTCAAAGCACCATAACGTTACCACTGTGGATTAGGTTTTATGTTTGGTCCTGATTTGCTGAAGTCTGTTTTACACTGCTGGTATATGACAGCTGATAGAACACTGATTAGAAGGTATATCTAATATAAGTATATAAGTAATTAGATAATATTCAATCAGTAAAATTCATTTCATTTTAATTTGCCTCCAAACTTTAGTGATGTATGTGTCTCCTTCATTGAGGGACAGTAAATGCAGTTCTTGTTTAAATCTGCTGCATCAAGTTTAAAGTTTCAGAGCTGTAGAAAGAGCAGCTGTCATGTTAGAAATAAACAGAGAGGTAAAATAAATATATTCACATATGAGTTCACACAGTTAGTAATATTAATGCAAACACTCCTCTCTGGCTGTAACTGAAGCCACAGTGTTGCTTTTTACTTTTGAAGATTCTTCAAAGGTGGAAGTAGGCGGCACGTGATCGATC